>NC_135562.1:9615133-9740133 GCF_964340395.1 Glandiceps talaboti
ATAGACGACAGACTCAGACTGTCTCTATTTACTGCCAGTTTCATTTACCGTTCACAGAAACCAATAAAAAACTGTCCAAGATGGCAACATTTTGTCTAAATAAAAGCAACCATTAAACATACTGCAGTTATAGACACGCGGACGCCAATATTTTGAAATGTGATGTCTGCATGGTTGAACTTTACAACGAGTAACATTTACTTTCTCTATGTGCTACATACAAGCATTTATAGCATTCATATCAAGTGTAAAAGTATACTGTTTCAATTGGTTTATTTACACGCCTGTAATGTGGTCAGTTAGCAAATAAATGGGTGTAGCAGTGCACACAGAGAAAGTGCTTTACTTCCGTGTTACCCTTTGTAAAATGAATGATATACATGAGTGTAGCATTACTGATTGTACAAGGCACTGCTGGTAGTTTCCCATTTTCCCCTCGCGGGGATCAATAGAGTATACATCGGTATTGAATCATCTCTTGAAAGCCAAAGCGAGGCTTTGACATCCATTTTTCATTTACCACACTTTTGTCTATGCATATCAACAAAAGTCGTCAAATTACTTCTTTTAGTTGTTGTAGAGTTTGTAGTCGTTCGATGCGCAGACAAGCAAACGTGTTATCAGGTACGTTGATGTACCAAAGCAGGTTTTGATAACATACTGTTGCATAATAATTAGTATATATCTTACTGTCATTTGCTGTAAACATTTATTGTGGGTACTATATTATTAGATATTCTAAATATTTAATTTGTTTTATGTTATATTCTCATTTTTTCTGGTTAAATAAAGTTTAATTTAATCCAATTAGTCGGTGCAGCTTTGATAAAAGTTATTTGTCACAATGATATCAGTCAAAAGCATAACCTTTCTTACAAATACGTTTTTGTTCACATTTTCATTGATTATCACTTGGATAAATCGCGATAACTCAGGCCTGCGCATCGTAATAACTCGCGTTTGTCTCGAGGCTCAGACGCCGAAAGCTGCAGCCTATCGAGGGCCGTCGCTTACATAACTATTTTGAATATAATATTCATCGTCAATAGTCGAAGTTTCGAAGCTTTATTTGCACGAAAGAAGGGAAATAAAACACTTTCTTTTTCACAGTTATGTTCATTTCTTAAACAGATTCTCGCAAACCAGAGCTGTTATTTCTTCCGCTACACTTCGAAATAAAGGGACCGACTCGTTAAGAACGGTGCCGTAAAACGGTCGTGGTTTGCGACGATGCTTAAACACTAGTGTTACATATTAAACAGAGATTGGTGATTTACTGTATTTGCTTTGAATGTTAACTCGCTAATTATATATATTCAATTGAGTGTTGTAGACTAAAAACTACTACGCAAATCATGAAAACACAGATATTAAGTATAGACACACAGGGTGTTATCATTAGACAGTCTGCAGGCGTCTTCTCTATTGTATTTGCTGTAATAATAATAAGTATGAAAAGTATGGAAAAAAATTCAAAACTTAGCACTTTAAAACTAAGACTGTATAGAATTCAGCATGTGGCCGTTGTGCGGGTATTCACCCTCACCTTTATAATCACGCCTCCGTCCAAAGTTCAAAAACACGATGTACGAACGAGTGCCAACTGTTAATGTTTACTGCATGGTTCATTCTACTCTTGGCAACGTTATTGTGTATATATATTTTTGGTTTTGAAGCGCAACAATTAAATATCGAGTTGTTCGTCCTTTTTTCACGTTTTACACTGAGCTGTGGGGTAAAATAAAAGCTTGAAAGAGAATTGAAATTGAAACTGCGACAGAGAACTGCTATTCAACTAATCACATCTGCTTTTTTTGTCGTTTGCATTCTCCTGATAAGATATCGCGTTCGGTTCTGGAAACGCCATAAAGTTGTCAGGAGAAAAAAACCCAGAAAAATCGAGTCATTCATCTGGGTTTTTTTTCTAGTTACAGATGGGTTGGTAAATAAAACTTCAAGTTGAAAACGAACAGAGAACTCAGGGGCAATCTACCAATAGCATCTGTTTTTCTGTAGATGCATTCTGTTCTCATTTTTACAAGTTGCCATGCCATCATGATAAGCTAGCGCGTTCGATGGACATAGCATAATAATGATGACCAAAGGGGAAAAAAAAGCAATATAATATTTCTTCTCTAGATTGTATTGATGATGTTGGTTTCACTTACCTTTAATTCGATAACTCGCCAGAGTGCAGGACTCAATCGATCGTAAGCACAAAGGAGAATTTCTTACTGTAAAGGTGGAAACAGAGAACCAAATGAGCGAAGGAATGTCGAAATTCTGCCTTTTATAATTTTTTAATTCGTGCCACAGTATTTGTTTTTTGTTGCAGATGCTGTTAGAATGTTTGTAACCTTTCTTGTGTTGCTCATACCATTGAAGAAAAAGAGGGCTCTAAGATTGTAAAAAGAAACACTGATGAGTAATGTCGTATGTCTTCGAAATCGTGAAAAGAAAAAACTACGGGGCACTATCAATTTAACGCCTACTCTCTAGTAGTTCCGGTACCGTTAAATGACCACCAAAAGTGAGCTAAGTTTACTGCTAGGGGCAGCTTACAACCTAAAGTTGATTTAACGTTGAGCAACCCGTATTTACATAGGCGAATTTAACCTAAAGGACATAAATTTACCCCTATTTCTGCGACTTGCTTTTAATGGTAACACCGGAAGTATTAAATGTCAAAGGTAAAAATAGCACTGAGCATCGTTTGAGAATAGAGGCTGTTCTTTACGTTGTTTGTGAAGATCTAATGGCAGTGATAAGTGCTGCAAACATATGTCTACTATAGCACCACCCGTCACTTTAAGTTTGGCAACATTTTCTAAAAAAAAAAACCTAACATTTTTAGAGTTCGTCGACACCTCTTCCTCAGCAGCTGCCTAAACATAGACCCTCCACAAACAGCTCCTGTGGGTGGAGGGTCTATGGCCTAAACAATAAACATTCACATGGCTGGGAGCGCCCTCTACGTCCACTCGAATTAAATGGAGACGATGCACTGTGGAATCATGCGTGCGCGAATAGATGCCGGCATCGTTTACTATCGGATTACCATTTTATTCATTATTCCAAAACAGGTGTACATTACAAAACGTGGCACTCATTCTATTTAAGACCGATCCTTGTTTCTTTGAATTTTATAGTCATGAATTAATCAAGTTATTTGCTTGCATACGGTGGAGATCTGGTGACACGACAAAACTAAAAATTTTAACACAAAAAACGTTCCTTTTCGACACAAAAACTTACAAAAAATTATATGAAAACTTTAATTTCGACAACAAAACATAGTATTTCACATACATTTTAACAACCAAACTAAAACTGTGAACGTACAAAACTGAATTTTTAATTTAAAAACAATACAATTTAAATCTATGGACCATTCCTACATGTCCTTATTTTTTTAAATATTTATTTATTTTTATTTATTTATTATTAACCATCCAACAGGCAGCGATTGCGCTCACCCCTCCCCCACCAGTAATTATGGTGATACTGATTCTCCCCAAGAAGTCCTGATTAACAGGGAGATCCCTGTTGGCTTAGTATTTTCAAGTATAGGTTACAGCCGGATGTGAGATACAAAGTCCTTATCTATAATTATAATAAAGACATCGATTGACACTATTACTATACTTTAACGTAGCATACAAATGTAATCTCCAGAACAACGGGGGGGAGAGGGGGGTACCGTATAATTGCACATATAAAAATCTCTGTGTTGCCAGGGGAGGCTACGAAAATTCTTGGGTTCATCTTGGCGAACATGAAATTTATTGAGAGCGCGAGGGGGGGGGGGGGCTGCGAAAATCTGTTCTCCTCACGCCCCCCCCCCCCCGGCAGTAAATTCTGCTCGTTGCCTTAAACATGGTCACTGCAATAAGACATGCCACTGTTTCTGGTAGGCCATATTCCTTATAATGCTTACAGTTCCTTGTAATAATTACCATATGTATACATACATTATTGTAACCTTATTGACCGACGACATGAAAGCAAGACTCGATCGATGGATGCGGGCCTAACAATCGCTGCTAAACCCCTTTCAATAAAAGTTTTGCATGTTCAAAGAAAATGCATGTCTTAGAGATGGGTACATTTACTCAAGAAAAGAAGCAAAACTTTCTAGGCCTAACTGTTTTTGACATAATCTTAACCATTATTATAATTTTTATTTGTTTTGATGAAGGGCATTACATTAAAAATAATCTCAATACGCTGTGCAACTGATTGGAAAAACAAAAACAGACATACAAGACAACACACATACACTATCTGAAATTAAAACATTGTGCTGCTGTCACACTCACTTACTCACTCACTCACTCACTCACTCACTCACTCACTCTATCTCACACAAACACACACGTAGACACACACATACATACACACATACATACATACATACATACATACATACATACACACACACATACATACATACATACATACATACATACATACATACATACATACATACATACACACTCACACACACATACATACATACATACATACATACATACATACATATATACATACATACATACATATATACACACACAGACAGACAGACAGACAGACAGACAGACAGACAGACCCACACACACACACACACACACATATATATATATATAATATATATATATATATATATATATATATATATATATATATATATATATATATATATATATATATATATATATATATATATATATACTATATATATTTAAGATAGCAAGATTGAATGTTTAGTTTCTTGATGATTTTTTTTAAATGAAAACTTGGAACTAAAGCGCCACTGCATGTAGTCATCAAATGTAGCCATCAAAACATTGACATCCGCCTGTCTGTTCGTAGTTGCAGTATCTTTAAGTTTAAGTGGTTTATTGCATCCAGACTGAGTGTACATGTAGCAAGTATCTTATTGGTTTCTGTGTCGTTGCATCAAACATATCCAGTTAACAGTAACATGCAGTGCACTGTATGACAATGTGTGTCCATGAGAAACGAGATAAAAAAAAATACATGTTGATACATGTTTAATATATTAAATGACGACGCATAGGAACAGTTTACCATTCCTCTCAAATTTACTGGTACAGACCATCTCATATTTTTTTTTCATTTTCCCTTTCGCTGTCATATGACGGCGCTGATGGGGATTCAATGCATGGAGCGTGGAATGGAATTTTTCATATAATAAACCTATATATAGAATATATCCACTGCTTGCACACTAGTATATAAGTTTTACTTCATAAAATTGTCTGGCAGTTCATTAAAGTCGCCATTAGCGAAATATACGACCGTGCTCCCTATTTAAATGTCAGATCGCCTCCATGCAACGCCCCAACTTTTTTATGCAAATATGTGGTCGGAATAATTAAAGTGATAAAAATAGCGCCCGCATTGCTGATCTCTATGAATATTAATCTTTTCAAAAATTCAAATGACCTCCCGATGACCCAAGTATAGTCAGGCAGATATATAAACTAATGCTGCTATTAATTAAGTGTCAAAATAAATTAATCAAACTAATTTAGAATGGCAATGGAAATTGTTAGTTGATTGTCTGTTCTTAATTTATTACTAAAAAGAAAAAGTTTTCGATGAGCGGTCGCATTAATTTAAGTTTGTTGCACTACAGAAAGAGTAAGGGTGAAATAAAATGACCCCGCCCGTTATTTTGAGATCGATAGTAAATGTATGGCTGATCGTGTCGTTTGTGATAATTCGAAATATAAAGAAACCACTTCAGCCACTATTTACACTAAAAAAAAGACATCCAAAGATGCATTTGAACTTGAAATGGACCAAACAGTTCCAAGTCACCTTGACAGAAAAGGCGCAATATTTATTTGCGTTTAAAATGATACCCGGTCCAACAACGACTTGTTGTGTATTCTGCCGTTTTGTCACATCTCTGAACTAATCTCACAGAAACCATCTTTCCCCATAAATGGACGTCAAAATCTTATCTAAAAGTGATATTCGTTTAAAACAAATATTTTTTTTGTCATACACGTACATGCGTCACGTGCACAATGTAAGCACATTATCTCTAGCTACATAGCAAATATCTAATTGACATGAAAGTACAATACAGTGTGTGTGTGCGTTTACAATAGAATGCTAATTTTACTCACTAAAAACGGCAATATTCAAGGCCTCCCTGTAAAAGTCGTATAATTTCAGCTCTGCAAACACGTCCATACTTTGAAATGTCCGCCTTTCTACAGACACATCATAGAAAATTATAGGGAGATTATGTTGACGACACGGTGGAATAACTAATATATGGCAATCTATGACATACTTGGGTAATATTTTCCAAAAGTTTGTACCTGTAGTCGCAGACCGATCTCATACCAACCCGCGTTAACTGGGAGTAGTCACGTGTAGGTACAATTCAAAGATATATGATGGATTCCTTTATTTCACTAATCCTTGGTCGGTTTCGCTATTTCCAGCTTTCTTTTTTATATATTTTCTTTTATCTTTTCAATCCAAGACTGGTTTTGCATCTTCGATTCATTGTCTTATGATTTCCTCACAAATCTTACCAGTTATGGTATTTAGTAGTACTCATAGGAATAAACGCTGTTACATGTTGTATTAGTTACACTATAATTTATTGCATATAGAGCACGTAAACCTTATCTTGTATATAGAGTATACAAATCTACAGCATATTTTATGTTAGTGTTCACTGGCTCTGTTAGATGCAACCACGCAGAAACAAATAAAGAAACTGCACATGCTACACTTTAAGATAACAAGATGTAATTTATTGCTACATTTTGTCTGAATGAAATAAAACCTTTCAAATGTATTGCTACTAGTAGACACGCGGGCGCCAATGTTTTGATGTCTGCATTGTGGTCGATTTAGTTCATTTTATTCAGACAGTGTCGCAAGGAACAATATTCATTGAATCTTGCCATCTTAAAGTGTGGCGAAAACTGGTGGTTACCAGTCTATATGTATGCAATTGTTCTGGTAAGTGTCAATGTATCGTATCCCATTAGTATGGACTATAGTGAGGGAAATAAACTTACAGATGTACCTGTATGAGACTTTATCATAAACAGAATCTTATGGTCAGGAGTATTAGTTTATAAAATGTGTGAATAAAATAATTATGACACATGTTCGTAGGAAATCCAAATAAGGGTTGCTCAGTTTTCGTTCAAAGGCATTAAGTTAATATATAATGTGACTATGACGTAATAATGCGAATATTGTATTGATTGAGGACCAGTTCATTTTAGGGTTAAAATTTAGGCCAAACAAAAAAATTGTGTGTAACCGATAACTCGACCGACCCTAGTTTAAGCCTCCGCCCTAAATTAAAATATATATATATATATATATATATATATATATATAAGAAATTATTTGTCTTCTTGACCTTCATGCACGCCTGTTTCCTTTCCCTAGCAATGTCTGTACATATTTCATCAAACTTTCACAGAAAGGGTACTCTAACCGACCTTTTGTTTGTTCTTGATTGGGTCGAAGCGATATTTTTCGACCTACCTATCTTATATTTTGAGGCCATCATATCGGAAACACATAATTGTATATTGTTTGCCTTAGTGTGAAAAAAAACAGTCAATCTCTGGTAAATCTATCTGGTCGGGAGCAAAATAATTATTCCATGTAATTCTCATGGCTCCACTGATAAGATAACGCTAATGTGAGATCTAGGGATTGTAGTTTTGGCCTTTAAAGACCCATATTGGATTAGACTTAGAAAGAACATTCTACTTCTAGGTGCGAAAATAGAGTTTTCTGGTAGATCTGTAGAAAGAGTGGATCGATAGCAAAGGAATGGTCCTGTGTAGTCCCCATGGCGCCACTGATATGAGAACACTAATGTGAATTCTAGGGGTTGAAACCCTGACCTTTAATAATATATAAGAAGGTCAGACAATTGCTTTCTTCGTCAACTTTCTGACAAAAAAGAGGGGTCAACGCTCTGTCGTTACTTGTACCAGTACATCTTCCGACGAATAATGTGTGGTACCGACGTATTATTCCAAATGTGTAAATAGATGTATTGTGAACTAGTTTATTTCTCTTCAGCTCTATCGTGAGTCATTCAACAATGTGACCAACCTACACGTGCCCTGATTTAAATATGGCGCCAATGTGAGTTAAGGCGGGAAAATAATCATATCGTTCTTTCATTTTTTTGAAGAAAAAAAAGTAACTTTGTGGACCTAGTAGATGCTACTCTACAGACGGTGCGGTACTTGATGTTGTGTTGTATTTACCATATAATCTAAATATAGACGTTAGCAGACGCCTGCTGAGGTACTTGATGAATAGTGATGGTACTAAGAGCAAACATTGTCCAATCAGATTCACGATACTTCGAGAGACTCGGTGATAAATAACGATGTGTGGGTTATATGTGGTCTATTCTTAGACTCTATATTGATAGATTCTACCTTTTATACTTATTCATTACTGACGAACAATGTAAATATAGTAGAGAAAATGTAGCCATGTTGTTACGATCGTTTGTAACGTGTACAGCGCTGATTATTTTCACTCGTGGTCTAACATCATATAAACGTTATAATAATTTACCAAATTGATTTGAAAATAGAATATTTCTGGTTGAAAATACAATTCCTATTTAATTTCATGGACTCTACACCTCGGTGACATAAAATTTAACAGCAAAGGTAACGCAGAAGAATAAACCGTTAATTCATGCTCCATGTCAAACTATTCGAATTCGCCTTTTTCATTTATGTTCATAAATGGTGTAACAATATATACTTGATATTACAAAAAGGTTTAAAAGTTCCCTAGTATTTATACTAGTGTAACAATCTGATCAGATAATGGTATCACATTCAAAGAAAGTGTAACAATTTCACCAAGAGTATACTGTTGAGTCTGAAGATAAAATGTAGCGATATTGTAAAGTGATAGATTTTTGTCAAACCAGACGATAAAATGTAGCAATGTTGTAAGATTTTTGTTCAGCCAGACGATAAAATGTAGCAATGTTGTAAGATTTTTGTCAAACCAGACGATAAAATGTAGCAACATATATAGTAGTATCATCGAACCAGACGAGAAATGTTACTGTAGCAAAATGATTTATGAGATTTTGTGTTGAAACAAGCTGTGAAATCTATAGTGGTCTATAGTGGTCAGAGTTGAAATGTGGTCTATAGTGGTCAGAGTTGAAATGTAGCAATGATAGTGAGATTTTGTGTCCAAACAAGCTGTTAGATCACGCGCCACTACGGAAATATAGTGGTCGATAGTAGTCAGAGATGAAATGTAGTAATGTCAGTGAGATTTTTGTCCAACCAGATGTCGTTTACCTGCTACAAATGTATATGACTGTCTTAACTAAAAACACCTACGAATTACATTTTTTATTTCAAATTGATAAAAGTTCTTTATATTTTCGTGGGGTTTTTTCTTGCTCCTCGACAGATACGACGTTCATACAGGTGTTCTTGTAAATGTTTTGACGACACCATTCAAGAAATGGCGGGATATTGCGACTTGGTCATATATTTGACATGGTGATGTAGTCTATATCATTTAGGATTGAGTGTTCGGGCCTAATTAAAAAAGTATGCGGTTCGATCCGATTACGCTCAATATTAGAATAGATGGGGTAGGTAGATTTTTTTTATTATATTTTATTTTGAGTGTCTAGTTCAGGTAGTTACTGATGTTTTCCATATTGTCTCTGTGTTATTTATTTCTTCCTATCAGATGTATAGCCATTACAGATTGGAGGAACAGTTTCATATTATCTTTTTAGGTTGATGTCAGTTTCCGTATCCACTATTTCTTGTGAGACTTCACAATTTTTGCTGTTTTATTATTTTTTTCTCGAATACGTAAAAAAAAGTTTAGGGTCGGCAGTTAAAAACTAGGTGGGGTCAGGTAACCTGAACCAAACAATTATATTTTAGGCCTTATATAGCTTTTTTTTTACAAAATATCTGTTCACCCTTTTTTAAACTGGTGCCATAAGTATGCTATTCTTATCATTTCCCGAGGCATTGATACATTGTATCGTTTTGCCGGAAATGAAAGATAACCAACCAAAATTGGACAATATTATGAATAAAGGATGGAAATGAGGCAACAATTTTTTTAATGTTTGTTTCCGATAACATTACTTCTGAAAATAGGGTAGGTAGGATGGCGTTTTATTTTATTGCATTTTTTAATTTTTTATTGTTGGGAAATTGCTTAGACCCAAAAACAAGATTCTCGTTGGTCAATACTTCTGTGATAGTTTGATGAGGTGTAAAAGAATGATGTAAATTAAGACAATTATATGTAAAGTAGATAAACACAATATACAGACTGTGTTAAAACTCAACTTAAATTTTTTTGAAAGATTCGATTTCTCAGGAATGTTTTTATAAAAAAAAAGAATTGACCAAAGAACATTTACACGGAAATAGAAGTAAGCTCTCACCATTTTGACTTTTGTTTGAATAAAAAAATGTTTAGAGTAAGCGGCTTAAACTAGGGTCTGTCGGGTTACCGAAACACACTTTTTAATTTGAATATTCAACAGTGTATGGAGAAGAAATCGTGACGTTATGATACCGCCGGGCTTCTTTGCGGTATTGGGAGCACACGCTTCCAACAAGAGATAGTATTACCCCGTCTCACGAATGTAGGATGGACATACGGCTAATGCTCTTTGTGTGGCTTGTTGGGTGAGATTTTGTCTCAACGACTCCTTAGCAAGTTGGCAGCGAAAACGTAAAGATGTTTTACTAGAATGTCATATGACACACATTGCAGAATATTAGGATGTGGGTCCGCATGGCTCAACACGCAATATGGTTGCATTGAAAATAACCATTGATGCCCCGAGCGTGGAATGAACAACTGTCCTGCGCAGCTCACAATCTCAAAAAAGATTTTCTGCTCCGTTGATCTGGAACTGCTTCTCTCTGTTCCTACCCATTGTTACAATGTGAACTTATAACAAAAGGAGCACGTGTGCACCAGGCTGTACTCAAAGAGCCCATGTCTTAATACGGTCCACCACTTTGTTCGCGTTTCCATTATACATAGTTGAAGCACAACGCCGAAGAGAGGTGCGTCGAGTGTCTTAATTATATATATGTGTCAACAAGTCATGTGAGTCGATAATGACTCGATTTAACAAATTTATATGTCGTCAGTGAACATGTGGTATAATAGGATCTTAATCTTTCCATAACAAGGTCATTTTCCGCCAAAAAATATTTCAAACAAAATTCATCATTTTTTACAAAAAATTGACTTCTGTTAACTTTCTTTTAGATACAAATTGTAGATATAATGATTGTTAACAAATTCATATCAACATTTTGACTTAGAATTGATCACATTTGATCATGTTCAAAAATTAAACCAGCCCAAATTAAGTCAAACAAAATTCATCATTTTTTCCGCTAATACTAGTATTGCTTCATTTTAACTTCGTTTTAGACATGAACTGTAGATATACTAGTAATCATTGTTAACAAATTCATATCAAAATTTTGACCTAGAAATGATCACATTTGAGATTTTTAATGAAATTGAAATCAAATAAATTGTACGCATTTGAAGTCTTTCGTCATACAATATTAACGAGAGCGAGATATGGGACTGTCATCATTACAGAATAGTGCAAACTTTTGGCGCTTGACAAGAAACGATCACAGGCCTTTTCGAGACATTAGGCAAAACCACAGACAAGAATAGAATTCTTGTCTGTGGCAAAACATATATTAACTTTGTGTACGTGGTGAATATATATACATACTAAAGTCTGTCTTTGGTCAATGTCTCTATGTAATAAAAGAAGGTAGTTTTGGCGTCGTTTTTTTTCAAAATGTCGCGACTGCCAGCCAAAACGTTAGTCTTAGTTGAATACCCAAACCAGTGCCGATTTTTAGTAGCTTGACGCACTATATACTACTCCAGCCTGAGGTAGACCTCCTGTGTGAGGTCGAAACGTTGGTAATAAAGTTTAACGTCCTTTTTTTCACCAAACCTAATTTTAGAGTTTCTTGAGTCCTTGTCTCCTAGTTGGTTCACCATTGTAGTTGGACGGAGTAGCTTCTGCAACAACAAAAAACTCGCCTACCCAAAACGCCATACGTGTACTGTTATTCAACCTAGTACATTTACAATTTGAGGTGATATCACCTTAGTGAACATACAGTCTTGCGGTTTTATAAATTTGTAGTACAATATACCTTTTATCATTTGTTTTTAAGTTTCTATGTAATTTTGACATACGCTTCAACGATTGCTTCAAATGAATAACCATTCGGGGGAATGAAATGTAATGAAATTAATTTAGCTAAAACCCAGGATACCATGGCGTGTTAGATTTTGGTACGAAAATCTTGTACACGGGTCCCTTTAGAAAATTAATGAAAATTATATGAATTGGAATGATTTCAGAACAAATTTTTGTTCGTGACAGTAACGTCAATGATACCTTCAATAATAGGTCTTACATCCATGGAGAATAGTAAACACTCGTCCGCTTACTTAGCTTTCACCTCGATTTAGCTTTATCCATATGTATAAACCATACGGGTTTTTTCTTTCATTCATTAGAGAACGGTACAAGCGCAAACAGATGACCAGCATATATAGCGCCATCTACGACAGAGCCCAACCACCTGTTGATTCAGTTGAGTGGACACAGACTAAAGTAGCCGAATAATAGGTGACACCCGATGGTCAATGCCCAGTGAACCTTCTTGCCCCGTATATATTCCCTATGACAAGATGGTACATATGAACATATTACGCATACATGAAACCATGTACTTCAGGAAGTTACTTCTAAGACAGATATATATGTTAGGGAAATCCAGTGAAAATTTACAATGTTTTCAGGGACCGGTCATTTTCTCCGATGTACGTTTAGGCCGAAAGATGGGGGGGGGGGGCAGTCGGTCTATTGGTAAGAGATCAAACTTGGGAAGAGGGTGGTCATCACGATTTGATGAAACAGTAGTGCTGGCTTCTTCCTACTCCCACCGAGTCTGATACCTCATCCCTTTATTAGAACTAGTGAGAGTGATGTTGATACACTTACGATGTTCAACGACCACATACAGCATGCATTTATTAGTATACTGTCCATCAAACAGAGATACGCGGTTCCATCTAGACCCGAAAGAACGTATCACCCGCATCATCATCATCATCACTATTATCAATAGTAAAAATAGTTGTACATATTCGATGGTCGCAATGGCAAAATGAAGACAATTTTCATATTTAGAAGTTTAATGGTCAATCTCAAAACTTGTAGTATATAGTTGTTGCCGGTTTTATTGAGTGTGACATTTTGGAAGGTTTGGCAGACTATGGTCCCCGCAGGTGCGCCATAAATCACGCGAGAGTTTTCTTAAACTATGGCTATATAGTATAGGGGCGCTAAGATACCACGAGAATTCGTTTTGCGCATGCCAAGTGTGACCCTATAGTAGTCTTGGTTACGCAGGCAGGGGTGGCAAGTATTTAGTGAAAGCCCCCAACGACGAGAGTCTGAATAACTGAAACTACCCTGTAATTATGCAAATACCACAAAAAGATATAGCCATGGAGTTTCTGTCGCTTATAAGTGCAGTGCTGTCCTGTGTCAGGGGCGCGCCATGATAACATGGAAATTCGCTAAAGATCTAATTTCGTTTATCGACAGTAACACAGTATACCAGTCTGGCAAGTAGTAAAAACTAGTCTGTCAGAACTAACTGAAGACTCCAAAATCACAAAATATTCTAGAAGCGAAAATACCTAGGCTGATTGTATCGAGAGTCTGTTTGATACTTAGTCTGTTAGAACACAATTTTTATTTTATTCGATTTGAAGACATCATGGAATTGATCCCAATTAATGCATTACAGGTGTAGTCGTTTGGTATAAGCCTTATGACGTGACCTATGGCCTATTATTAGCCCATACAATATGGAGAATCATCCAGGGTCTCCAAATAAAATACTCCTTCCGGTGTGCGTTGTGCGGCTTCACCCATGTAATTTACGGTATCATAGTCACAGTTGCTCCAGTTGTCAAGTTCACACAGGTGACTAGTAAACTTGCAAGTGGGACTTATAGAATCCAAATGGTACTCGGCGGCTCGGATGTGGTCACAAACCTCTACAGAGATTAAAATGGGTGCGTGCGTGCGTGTGTGTGTGTGTGTGTGTGTGTGTGTGTGTGTGTGTGTGTGTGTGTGAGAGAGAGAGAGAGAGAGAGAGAGAGAGAGAGGGAGGGAGAGAGAGAGAGAGAGAGTTCGGTGTTATTTTTTATCTTCATGATTCTAATATTAGTATATGATGCATATTGAATACAGCGCTGCAGATTACCGTTCACTGGTTTTGTTTGATACAACCACACATGAACGCAACGTTTAATTGAATGGGTTTATTGCTACATTTTGTTTAAATGAAACGAACTAACGTGCGTGGCACCGGTCACAATGCATATATCAAGTGTCGGGCATCAAAACATTGGCGTCTGCGTGTGTGTGTCTCCTTGCAGTATGTTTAATGGGTTGATTTCATTCAGAGTAAATGTAGCAAAAACTAGGCCTTTCCAAAATTTGCCATGGTGGCGCTTTATTTCCCGTCTGTGTGTACTTTGGGGGTATACATGGTATAGGTTACTCGGGTAATTATAGAGCACTGCGGCTTTCCACGATGCCTGAACAATATGAAAAACATCCCTGGTTTATACTTCTACAGAATACGAAGGGCGAAACTCTTAAGGAACAGCACAACGAGGTGATGGTACCCCAATTTGAGTGAGGGCGCTGTATTCTGTTTGCAGTCTGGAATGGCCTATTGCTACCTTGCTATCTTAAAATGAAGCATGTGCAGTTTGCTATTGGTTAGTTGTATCCAGGACCAGTGAACGATGACCTCCAACGTGCTGTAGTAAATTTGAAAGTTGAAAGTAACTATGATAACAAATACACCACCCTACCCACCCACCCACACGCGCGCGCATGCGCGCACACACACATACATACATACATACATACATACATACATACATACATACATACATACATACATACATACATACATACATACATACATACATACATACATACATACATACATACATACAGCAGTTACATTTTAAACGATCTTACCATTTCCTAACCTGTCACAGCCAGGCTGATCTATGCCACCATTTGGATAAAAGTCAATATGGCCACACTTGAAAAATAAATAAGTTGGAAGTTATTAATTATTGCACATTAAGATTTATAATTAAGGTACCTGTTCTATTAAATGAAGGAAGTCAGTATCTCCTCTCTCCTCTCTCCCTCTCTCTGACCCTCTCCCCCTCTCTCTCTCTCTCTCTCTCTCTCTCTCTCTCTCTCTCTCTCTCTCTCTCTCTCTCTCTCTCTCTCTCTCTCTCTCTCTCTCTCTCTCTCTCTCTCTCTCTCTCTCTCTCTCTCTCTCTCTCTCTCTCCTTCCTAACTCCTCCCCCCTCTAGATCTCTCTCTCTCCTCTATCTTTTTAGAAACTCACTTCCTGCCAGATACCAAGACCACGGCTCGGAATCAACGATTCTGCATCAGAATGAATGACGTCGACCTGCTGGGCATCACGTGGGTCCAGACGAACCAATTCGTGCTCACCTTCAAAGCTAGGACCAGCAGGATCGAGTCCTAAACAGGTTCAAAGTTCAGAGGTCAGATTTCAATTGTGACATTGTTAGTTGATTGATAAATTTTACCTAAACAAAATCTAAGGAAATATGTAACGTTTTCACAAGGGACCACAGGCAAGTTTTAGTGATATTTTAAATAACGGGCAACGCAAGGTAACAAAAGATATTTCTACATAAACATGGTCATATCCTACATTTTAAAAATAACGCCCTGTGCCCTTGATAGTAACTTAATGTTTATCCTTGGCTCCCCAATACGTTTCTTTCTTCAGCCAAGAAAAAATACAATTGACATAGGGGGCATTCTCATTACGAGTCTAAGACGAGTATTTTCCTGCTGAATGAACACAAATATCGGAGACTAATTGTACATCTTAACTACGGCTATGCAAACTAAATCTAAGAAACTCGAGAAATATAATGCGAATTTTGAAAGTTGTTGACTCATTTTCGAGCACTATAATTAAACAATGATGTGTGCGCATGCATGTTGTCGTGACGTAGAACGAGCAAGGTATAAATCCTAATTTTTTGTTTGAATGCGTTCAACTTAAGTTTTGTGTTGTAAAATGCTCGCTAATCTACAGAAAGCTTTCCACAGTAGTACATGTCCTGCTACGAATTTCCTTGTTTGATTACCTGTGATTCTGCCCAAAAACGGAAGACCTTCACCGAAGTACCCACATGTCTGCCCTCCAAGACTATGTCCAACACAATGCATTTGACCTGGTGTATAGTCGGCTTCTGCTATCAGAAATTTAGCAAAGAGATCGGCTTCTGCTCCGACGACTCTGGTATTGGCAACTGACTTGCCATATAGGGCTTGAGCACCACCCTGCCAGTCCACTAAGAACACGTTAACTCCGTCTTGCTATAAATCACGATGAATATGAATAAGAATATAAATCTGAACATCATTTGGTGTCGTTGTGTTTAGTTGCAACCGCAATTGGCAATAACATTCTAAGAATGCATAATACATGTATGTCCCCGGTAAGTGTCCCCTGATGATCGCTATTCCATTGTCAAAATCACTATAAACGTAATCATGGATACTAGTATGCGCCTTCTGGGATCTGACTTTCAACACGGAGTGCGCCTCACTTCCTAAATGTGTTTTCAGTTATGAAGACTTGCGCTTTCTCTTATAAACCTTTTTTTTCTATTAGAATCTTTCTTAAGGTCTTGTTTTGAGTTGATTCGGTTTAGCCGGTAGTGTTTCTTACTACAGTACAGTTTTCGCCTAAGCTATATATCTAATTCTTACACCCAGCGAAGGCTTTGTTCTGTTTTGCGTTAATTTTGCTACTGTTTCACGAACATTTATCTGTTGTGTTGTGTTGTGTTGTGTTGTGTTGTGTTGTGTTGTGTTGTGTTGTGTTGTGTTGTGTTGTGTTGTGTTGTGTTGTGTTGTGTTGTGTTGTGTTGTGTTGTGTTGCGTTGTGTTGTGTTGTGTTGTGTTGTTCAATTCGTTTTAACCAGTCATTGCAATGGTGTGTAGTCAATACGTTTGAGGGCGTATTAAGACGTTAAATATGTCTGTCTCGTGCTAGAAAGATAAATTCTGGTCGATTCTAGTGTATACTTTTTGAACAAAATCGAGAATTTTCTGAGAATGTTTGGACAAATTGGTTACTAAGGCCTTAAAAAATTGTTTGGTTCCGGTTACCCGACTCCATCTAGTTGTTTACGCTGACCCTAAGCAGTTTCTTTTACGTATTGGAGAAATATAATAATAAAATCACGAGAATTATAGTGAAGTCTCGCGAGAAATAATGAATGTGGAAAATGACATCAACTTAAAAAGACAAACTATTCTAAAACTATTCTTCCAATCTGTAATGGCTGTATATCGGATAAGAAACCATAATACGTACAGAGACAATATGGAAAACAACGGACAACATATATAACTACCTGAACTAGACACACACACATGAAAAACTGTTTTAATCTATCTACCCCACCCTAGTATCCTAAAATTGAGCGTAATCGAAACCACACAATTTTTTTAGGCCTAAATGTTTAAATCTTTACTGTATAAAGTTGTCTTTGGTAATACACTGAGTGTTCACAGATGATTTGCAAGTACTGCGCTGCCCCCTCTGGTGTTTGTCCCATGGCTGCATAGTCTAGACTACGAAATATTGTCCTTGGCGGCGCTAGTAACTACGAGAAATCACACGATCGACTCGTCTCGGTTACCTAGCCTCTTGCCGTTGAGGGCATGGCCCCCAGCAAGGGGACGGGCTACGCCCTCATCGGCAAGAGGCTGGGTAACCGAGTGGATGAGGAGGATAACGATCGAAATTATGTACATTATGTAGTTAACGTTGTTATCAGACTACGTCATCTGCACCTGTGATTTTCGCGCCAAAACTCCCATCAATCAAGATAACGATGACATATATCTACGTACCGACGTGTTCTAGTTACGGTGTCACCTGAAAAAAAGAGCGTCACCTGGTGCTGTGTGACACATATCTTACTAACATTGTTCTATTTTATCTTTTGGCCTGATAAATACTAGTATTTCTACAATTCATCGTCTAACTTGACAAAAACGTAACCAAAATTTCTCTACATTATACATTTTTCTGCAAACTAATCGTTCTTGTTTCTCATTTGTTGTACTATGTATTAAAATGGAGAGAAGAAAGTACTAGCATTTGGTGACCGAAAATGAGTCACAGTTGCAGAGGTGTTGATATGGCAGTGGAAACCTCGAGCTCAGAACCGTGACTATAGTGGTCAGAGCGGAAACCAGGCTTGCAGCTAAGATAGACCTCAGACCACTGTGACACAAACTAAAGCTATTGTTATGGCATATGCTGATATATATAAGCTATTGAACTATTAAACGTTGGTTTTCTCCCCTCCACTGTCTATGGTTTGACCATACTCACAGTGGGGTGGCGTTTCTGATGACTTCTATGGTTTTGGAGTGAAGTACATTTTGAAGGACTTCCAGTGTTTACACTATCCATTATATCATTAGGCTTCCATGATTATACCCACACGACAGAGGCATCATATCAAATTACCCCTTTTTGTAGTCGACCACAGCTAACAAACAAAAGTTTTAATTGTGTCCAAATATCCTAGTACTCGCTTTCCACAGTAGTACAGCCCGTTTCATGTTAGCGTTTATTGACACTCTTTGATACAACCATGCAGAAACAAATAACAAACTGAACATGCTACACTTTAAGATAAAAAGATGGCAACATCTTATCTAAATTACATAAACCATTCAAACATATTGCAACTAGATAGAGACGCGCGCAGGCACCGATATTTCGATGTCTGCATTTCATATGTGTTTGCTTTATTTAAATTAGACAAAATGTCGTAAAAAACTGTATTCCTTCAATATTGCTATCTTAAAGTGTAGCATATGCAGTTTCGTATTGATGATGTATCAAACAGGGCCAGTGAACGCTAACATGAAAAGAGCGGTAGGTAGTCAAAACGTTTTCACAGGACCGCAGTCTATATATCAAGCAGTGTTCACCTGTATGAAACTTTGAGTTAACGTTTACAAATGTTGTGAAGCAATACAGCACATATATAGTAACTTACAAAGTCCAAATAGGCATCCTTCATGTTATGCATCCAAAAAATATCACCCCAGTTCAACCAACCGTGGATAATAAACTTAGAATCCTGCGTGTTGTCGAAGTTTGATGCAGCAAGTCCGGCAGGGTCGTGTCTGTTGAGTACCTGGCCAGTGTTACGATTACTACTGGTGTACAGGGTAAATTTGGTGTTAATTGATGACGGTTCGTCCGGCAACTGATTTGTATTGTCGAATGGAGGGTCGTTCGTGAAACAGCGACCATCAAGGTCTTCATAGCAAATAACGTCACAGTGACCTGTTTTGAAAGACAGACGGTCAGTCAGTCAGACAGACAGACAGACAGACAGACAGACAGACAGACAGACAGACAGACAGACAGACAGACAGACAGACAGACAGACAGACAGACAGACAGACAGACAGACAAAGTAACACTAGCGAGAAATGGTCAACTTTTATTTCATGAATTATTTAAGTACGCAGAAGAACCTTAGATCATCAAACTAGTGCAGTGGTCTTATGTAGGACTGCCAAAGCATTGCATAACCGTGTGCCGTGGACTAGTGTGAACTTGATCGCAACGTCTGTCTGTCTGTCTTGGCCCCTCCCCCCCCCCCCTCTCTCTCTCTCTCTCTCTCTCTCTCTCTCTCTCTCTCTCTCTCTCTCTCTCTCTCTCTCTCTCTCTCTCCCTCTCTCTCTTGCACGCAACCCATTCTGTATGCCTCTCTCTCACTTTAAGAAATACAAATAGTACTAATTTGAAATCTCAAGTATATGAAAACTACCAACACACTTCTCAAAATGACAGCTTCATAACTTAGTAGACGTATCCATTGCATTATTGACTTACCTATGGTTGCCATGGCAACCAAGGCGCAGAGGGTACTGATTGTCCTCATTTCTCCAAACTTTCACCTAGCAACGAAACATAAGCACAAAATCATCATGCAAGTATACGTTGCGTTCAATTTCATCACATTTATTTCCTCGATCGTCTATCTGTGACTTTCATACCAAAACATGATTTCTGAACAATGGGTGAATATTAATGTTGTTGCGTTATTGGCTCGCGTGGTATAAGCTTAGAAGTCGACAAGACTTCCATCAAATAATCAATACCAAAACAGACTACATAAAATTCTACATATGATAGGGTTACAGAGAACTTCAAATTCCCTTTTAAAAAAAGGTACGATCCACATGTGACATAATACTATTAATAGTTAAAAGCTACATTCAGATGTTATTCCCATCATTTTTCTTCGTTCAGCTAAGGAAGATAAGAGTGGCCCAAGGGGGCTTTGTCACTACTCGTCTAGCGACTCGTGGTGACAAAACCCTTAGATCACGAGTAATTTCCGGTTGCATGAAGAAAGATATTGCGAATAACAATTATACCAGCATAGGCAGTATCAAAGAAAAATCGGGGGAAAGTAATGGCAATTTTTGAACGTTTTCACTAATATTTCGTGACATAGACGCGCAGCAGACGGAGCCCATCGTAGTAGCCCATCTTTAGGGGGGAGGGGGCTAAATATATGCACTTTATATTTCGTCACAGAAACGGTTAACAAACGAGTACTTATAATAACGTCTGTCGTGCAATTTGTTCGTTAAAACATGTTAGCATATGGCATCAATCGCAACAGAATTTGATATTCATCATTTCCATTGAGAAGTTTTAGAAGAGAGTCCCATTCCACTCGTCCGTAGACTCAGAAGACGACTTTGAGCCTGAATCAAAGAATATATATTCAAAAAGGGTCAATATTGCATATTGTATAGACTGTTTCGTTTAAAACTTACCAACCTGTTTGAATGCTTGCTGTGATGGTCCGCAGCAAAAACAAGATAAATTTGGTGTGACTTGTTGAATTTAATTGACGCAGTGTTTGAGAAAACAGCATATTGTCAGGTGATATGATATGATAACGTATCATCTCATCAGTCGTACCACTTTTATAAGACCTCTATTATTGGATGTTATAAGGAATGACAGGTATATATTATTACGCTTGAGATAAAAACAAATGAAATTTAAATAAGTAGGGCTGCCAATAAACGAAAATACTGATGTTCAGAGTGGTGCTAGCTCCGAGCGTTGGATGTATCAGAGCGCCGCCAACGACGGTGTGCCATGAAACTTGTCGCTATAAGATCCAGTTGTAGGTGTGCACTCAAAGATATCAAGAACATGTTTGATAGTTTGAACATACTTTTATTTCATTCAATTTACTTAACTGATGTGACGTCATTTATTATAATACACCTTGTACTGTGTAGACGCCATCGTTAAAGTTAATACCTGTACCTATCAGGCGGTCTCCACACTTACTTTTGTTCTGCGAAAAGAACTTTCGCTGTCTGGATACAGATGTCATGATAGTAAACAAGCCTCAACCGGTAGGCCCTATAAAAAACATATGTTCTCTAGTAGGCTTTTATGTATCGTAGGATAACATGTAGTCTTGCTGCTAGACGTTCGGGCTTTCTTTCGATACTATAAGGGAACGAAGTTCGCGTTCCATCCTCGATAGCGATGTTCGGGCGTGTGTCGTATTCTATCGGAAGAACATCCGAGGTCTAGCAGATAGTACCCGCTACCTGTAATTTTTCATCATATAAAACTCATAAGATCTTATATAAACAGTGTTCGACTAATAAACCAATACGAATTTACTGATAGCTATCCAAGCTAGCTGCAATAACTATAGGTCTCGAGTTATTACAAGTAAAACTGACGTAAGGCGCTTTCATTATGTGCTACACTCGTTTATAGCACTCATATCAAGTGTAAAGTATACAGCCTTTCAATTGGTTTGCTAAATAGTATGAACACACTTTACCGGGGACACACACATTTTTTATGAGCGAGACAACATTAAAAGTATCCTTATCAATGCTGAACAGTCATCCCCACTGAGTGACACAATAGCGGCACACTCACAGTCAGGCACTAAGACAGAGCAACTGAAGGTTTGATCATGTAGCAAGACTATAGCTACCCGTGGGCGCGCAGAGAGGGTAAGTATGCTCTCACCCCTATAAACAAAGTCCTGTAGTCCCAGGTCACCTGACAACAAATCACATGACAAAGACTCATTGCAGTGGTAAACATGGCGATCATGAAGTCTCTTGTGGTATTGTGTTTGGCAGTTATTTTCACCGATATCTCACAGACACAAACGATAAGCACCAACACTTCGTTACCAGTTGTTCTTTGGCATGGAATGGGTAAGTGTTACCATAATTAATAGTGTCTTGACCCGTAGAAAGATGCAAACTGTCCCGAACATACAGGAGTGTTTGAGTCGAAGTTCATAATTCAGCGATCTCCATACGACGCGACTGTCATTGTGTCAGTGGATACCTGGATACTATTCAATGACAGACAGAGGGACGGCGCGGCGTAAAGTTCGTATATTCTGGTCATATTTCGCGCATAGAAAACGGCAGGTGGTTTTTGAGATACATGTACAGACTCATCTTCAACTTAGCCGCCAAAACACTTTAAAACCACCATTCACAAATTTTCCACGTATTTGTGTGATTTTTCGGTATCTTATCTAAACATGTAAGGTCACTCATTCAAGCAAGGTCTATCAATGAGCAAATGTAAACAAGTTTGCGATAACAACAGCAAGCCAATGTAACCAATATTTTAGGACGGTCCTTGACACCACTATATAGATATCGTTCACTGAAAAGACAAACCCCCTCTATACAACAAAACAAATTAAAGTGTAACTTACTTCCTCATGTTGTGTTCTGATCAATCTGATTAAAATCCGATGTAGATGTCGGCTAATCGTTCATTGCTATTTTACCTTCGTTATTTTGCCTGAATTGACCTTCTTGGTACATGTTTACATTTTTTAGCCTGATCGCCTCCTCCTCCTGGCAAAATAACGAAGGTAAAATAGCAATGAACGATTAGCCGACATCTACATCGGATTTTAATCAGATTGTGTTCTGATATGATACAATGAGAATGTAAAGGCCAGTCTAGACAGCAAACAGGAAATTGAGTGTACAGTGCTCTCTAATTGGGGGTATCATCACCTCATAGTAAACCGTTTCTTAAGAGCTTTGTCCCTTGATATTCTATAGAAGTGTAAATCAGGGATGTTTTCAGTATGAGTTTAATGGGCCATAAACTTAAACCATGTTTCTGTGCAAAAAAAAACAACCTGTAGACATCCCTCTTGTCACAAGCCATTTTGGCGGTATAGCATTTGCTGATGCCAAATGCTTTTCAGTAGCTACTCAAATAGCCATAGAGAGTCATAGAAAAGACTAAGTGTATAGTTACTAGACTAAGCATTAAATATCAACATATTTCTTGAAACTGAATTATTCCAATTGTTCTTTCAGGTGACAGCTGCTGTAACCCCCTCAGTATGGGGTCAATCAAAAACATGGTTGAGAACTTAATTCCAGGAGTGTATGTTAAGTCATTAATGATTGGCAGCAATGTGTTATCGGTAAGAAAAAGCAGAAATTGTATTTAAATAACCATTCTTTAAAGGACCATGATTCAATCCCAGGTTCTTGCATTAGCATTATATCAGTGCAGCCATAAGGCTAAGATAAGACCATTTTTTTGTGTGTCAAAACCAAATTTTCTAGAACTCTGTTAGACAACTGTTTTTCACACTGAAATACTAATCCTAGCCCAACCTGTACCTTTAATAATGAAAATGTGATTGGCTGTTTCTATGCAATAGAAATCTATCAATGTCTCTAAGTTTGTCCATGATGAGTCAAGTATAATTAAACAAATGAATATTTTTCCTCCAGGATATGATGAATGGGTTCTTGATGAATGCTAATGACCAGGTGACTGATGTATGTAAACAACTAGCTGCCGATCCTAAGCTGCAAGGTGGCTACAATGCCATGGGATTTTCTCAGGGAGGACAATTTCTGTGAGTGTTTCAGTGTTTTTATTCTTACACAGGGCTGTCAATTTCAGTGAGTGTTTCGGTGTTTTCATTCTTACACAGGGCTGTCAATTTCAGTGAGTGTTTCAGGGTTTTCATTCTTCACAAGGCTGTCAATTTCTGTGAGTGGTTCAGGGTTTTCGTTCTTCACAGAACTGTCAATTTCTGTGTGTTTCAGTGTTTTCATTCTTCATAGGACTGTCAATTTCAGTGAGTGTTTCAGTGTTTTCATTCTTCATAGGACTGTCAATTTCTGTGAGTGTTTCAGTGTTTTCATTCTTCACACGACTGTCAATTTCTGTGAGTGTTTCAGTGTTTCACCATTCGGGGCTTGAACCTGCAACCTGCAGATTCCAAGCCAGCCACTCCAGCCATCCACCCATCATGACTACCACAACCTGCAACCTGCAGATTCCAAGCCAGCCGCTCTAACCATTCGCACATCATGACTACACAACCTGCAGCCTGCAGATTCCAAGCCAGCCACTCTAGCCATTCGTCCATCATGACTACACAATCTGCAGCCAGCAGATTCCAAGCCAGCCACTCTAGCCATTCGCCCATCATGACTACACAACCTGCAGCCTGCAGATTCCAAGCCAGCCACTCTAATCATTTGCCCATCATGACTACACAGTCACTAATTACCATATTTAATTATTTTCTCTGTTTTCTTTAGTCGTGCTGTAGCACAGCGCTGTCCTATTCCACGTATGAATAACTTGATCAGCTTTGGAGGTCAACACCAAGGTAAATAAATTCTAAGGAAGTAAGGAACACTCTGAAATATATTATTGATGGCATTTGAGAGCTTATATTAGTGTTTTTCTAAGAGGGCAGTGGGTCACTGAAATCATGAGTTCACAGTGGTTTTGCCATTATATATATATATATTATTATAGTTGTATACACAATGTAGTTTCACTTTACATCACATAGTGCTCGGTTGCCAAGCAACACCAAATTCAAACTCTTGTTCATCTCTAGTGTTCTTTCAGTTGTACACCATTGCATCATGGGTATTAGCACACATGCATATTCATTAGATGCATTAGAGTATTCATCAATATTTATCTGAAGGACATAAACCATTAGAAGCCATGAATACTCAGTTTGCATCTAATGGTGTGAAATCATGACATGACTCACGGAGTCACCAGAATGCAGAGTTTATGACAATGTTTTTAAGCTTTGATCTATTCTTCTTGTAGGTGTATTTGGTTTCCCCCGTTGCCCTGGTGAGAACTCGACGTTGTGTGACTATGTCAGAGAGCTGCTAAATCTTGGTGCTTACGAAAGTTTTGTTCAGAATTCTCTGTGCCAGGCAGAGTACTGGCATGACCCATTGAATGAAGAACTGTACAGACAGAAGAGTGTTTTCTTGGCAGACATCAACCAAGAAAATGTAAGTCTTACTGATGTACTTCAAGGGAAAGGATACCTTGTGAATTCACTATGAAGTCAAATGAGAGCAAATGTGTTGGTTTCACTTACTATCATGTATCAGGATGGCATTGGTTCAAAATTCATGGAAATTTTTGCTAAAGACTTATTTTCGCTAATTTTCGCTGGAAAACAAAAACACAAAAATAAGTAGTGACTAAAATGTGTTCTTGTACATAAACACAACGTACCAGTCTGGTAATTAGTAAACATTAGTCTTTGGGAACAAGCTGAAGACTAGAAAATCACAAAATTTTGTAATAGTGAAAATATCTAGGTTTACAGTATATGACTTTGCTAGGGAGTTTCCAATAACTATTTTGGACTGCTTATATTGTTATGCAAATTAGATACATAAATGTTATTTTGGGTCAAAAATCTAAAATTTGAAACTAACTGAGCAAATTTGTTCAATATTTGTTTTTGATGTTCCTGGGAATCTGTCAATGGCAGATCATTATTAACATGCAAATTTGCCCTCAAAACCTCAGTCAGAAAATACCTAGCAAATTCCTTATTACAGGAGAAGTGATGTTCCTAGGTGTGTCTAGATGATAAAATATCCAAGGCAAACATGATCTGACCAGGGTTATTATGTTCAGTATAGACTATGTTAAAGGTACACAAACCGAGTTTATATGTTTTGGAGAAGGGGGGGGGGGGGTGTAATTTTGTTTCTGCATATTAAAAGACAAGCTGGTACTCACAGTATTCTACTTACTAAAGCACACTTCACCATCTCTCGCAATTTACTGAACTCAGACCTGGTATTAGGATATAACTTATAAACAAACCAATGACATAATTTGTCATACATTATAACATGAAAATATGTACGTGAACTCCCTACTATGTCATACCCTTTCATCTTGTTTTGCAGGTTGTTAACATGACATACAAAGCCAACTTACAGAAGTTGAATGGCCTAATCCTGGTCCAATTTACCAGAGACACAATGGTGGTTCCAAAGGAGAGTGAGGTAACAAATAGTCAGTCAGTTTGAACATGTACCACACACACCACACTTACTTCTGTCGTAATGAAGAAAAATATTGGGGAATAATTAGATTGTATCCCCCAATATTTTTCTAAGTTGTTCAGCCAAGGAAAATATGAGTGACCTAAGGGGCCCTTGTCACTATGAGTCACCAGACGAGTAGTGACAAGGGCCCCTTAGGTCAAGAGTATTTTTCAGCTGAAGGAAGAAAAATATTGTGGAATAACATAATTATACCAGCACCAGTAATATCAAAGAAAAGTCGGGGAAAGTAATGGCAATTTTGACTCATATTTCGAACATCAACAGAACCAGTGAGTTAGATATGTGACATTGACACATGTTGTCATGGAATAGCATGACCAGAGTATATATTCCACATTTTTTGTTTAACTTGGCTCATGCATGGTATAATATCTAACTACATTTTGGCAAGTTGAAGTTGTTATACTTGTGATAAGAGCATTTTTTATTGCTGAACACAACAGGATTGTGATCGAAGAGATAGTTTTGTTTACATTCATTCAGCTTTTTAGACACCCCACAATAACAATCGTGATGTGTTCAACAGTAAAAGTGATTTTATCTATCAAGTAAAACAACAACCTAAACTTGCAAAATGATTAACTTGGATCATACATGCAGGGTTTGAAATTTTGTGTCCAAAGACCACTTAATTTCCGTTTTGGACCACCAAATTCAATTTTCGGTGGCCCATTTGGACCACCGACTTTTTTAGATCGGGTTTAGCTTATGTTTATCGTAAATGCTTTGTAGTGCTATCAAATAGCTGGCGACAGTACTCAATACACTGGGTACGGCTTCAGTGAGGATGGGCTGTGCTTTGAAAGAAAACAAAATCAGTTCGTGTCATTGTGTATACGGTAAGCAACTCAATCAAAACAAAATGAAATAAAGCAAGTACATAGTTTTCAAGAGCAGGGAGACCCACCATACAACCATATGGCCCCCACAAGACCAGACTCAGATACAGAAAGTGAGTAAAAAAACTTCAGGTGAGATAGACCTCCAACTTTTTGTTGTAGACCACTAAAATGAAAACTTAGCGGTCCACGTGAATCACTGGTAAAAAAAGTAAATTTCGAACCTCGACATCTATATGTTACATAAATATAGTCTTCTAGCAAATGTTACTTCACTCTCTTCAAATCTCAAATACACTATGTTGATCAAATAAAAACACTGAAGTAATGTGATTTTAAGAATTTCAATTCTTATATTTAGTAATATTCTTTAACAGTTCAGTACAATGTAATAATGCAGCCCTGGTTCTTAATGTGAGCAATTTTTGCTAGAACTACAATGACAGAACCCTGTGACACGTGAGTGCAAGTGTGGCGTACTTGATGGTAATTACATGAGTGCTTGCAGTGTTCTCTGCACCTATACTTTCATGAGCGTAGCGAGTGAAAATGCAGTAGAAAACACTGCAAGCACGAGTGTAAATACCCCCTGAGTAGCCACACTGGAACTCATGTGGCATGGGGTTCTGTTATTATTACATATGTTTATCTGAAACGGCAAATTTCCATTAAACATCTTAAAAATCTTATGGCGCGATTTGTGTAACGAACAATCGTGTCCACATTTGCGTACCATTTGCATGCAGATATGCAATAATGTTTTCAGTATTGCACTATAGTGAAAATACAACCTAGTATGTGCGCACATCAGTGCAAGTAATCTCTGGTACATATATGACTGTATTGTTTCACTATTTACTACTCCTTACTCACTAGGGGTACAAACTAGACTAACTTGGCTATTTCATGATCCTTTTGCCATGTATGTACAATAATGTACTCATTGTTGTTATGGCTAGTTTTTCTATCATAAAAATGATATTATTCCGTAATATTTTTCTTCATTCAGGCAAATAAAATATGAATGTCCTAAGGGGCCTTGTCGCTTGTTAGTGACAAACCCTTAGGTCACTCCTAGTTTCTGTGGCTGAATGATGAAAATTATTGGGGAATAATATAATTACACCTCCTCAAGCATAATTCATGAAAACTCTGGAAAATAATGGCAATTTGGAATGATTTTATATGTGTGATATAATAATAGATATGTAACATACAGTACTTATTGCATTTCATCCTGACTCATATTTCGAGCACTGTAGTACCAGTGACATAGACACAGGTTTGTGACTTAGAACAACCAGGGTACATACTCCATATTTTCTGTTCAATGACAATATCTAGGCTTGAGCATGGTAAAATGATCACTAACTGTTATTATTACTATTTACCATGTGTTTGTTTATATATTTATATCATTTCCAGTGGTTTGGCTTCTACAAGCCTGGCCAAGCTAAAGATGTTTACAAACTACAAGATAGTCCGTTGTATACAGAGGTAAGTATAATATACACTTATTGACTAGCATGAGGGCAATATACACTTATTGACTGGGATGAGGGCAATATACACTTATTGACTAGCATGAGGGCAATATACACTTATTGACTGGGATGAGGGCAATATACACTTATTGACTAGCATGAGGGCAATATACACTTATTGACTAGCATGAGGGCAATATACACTTATTGACTAGCATGAGGGCAATATACACTTATTGACTAGCATGAGGGCAATATACACTTATTGACTAGCATGAGGGCAATATACACTTATTGACTGGCATGAGGGCAATATACACTAAGTCACTTATTGACTAGCATGAGGGCAATATACACTTATTGATGGCAATATACACTTATTGACTGGCATGAGGGCACTAGTATGCAAGGGCTGTTTTGCAGCAACTGTTTCAGCCTCAGGAGATAATTGCTATATAACATCATGGGGGTAATATGATGTCTACTAGTGCCCAAATAAGGCAAGCTAATAAGTGTTTTATAACACATCAATTCTCAGGTACATATTCTTTCCATAGCTAAAGCAAATCAGAAGACTCTCATGCTGGATCACTATTGCCCTAGTTAAAATAGAACATGGTTAATGCAAGCTCTATGAGGTCACTATGGGTCACTAGTCCATACCATGTGACATGATCTCAGCCAATCACTGAAGGCTGTGTGAAAATGATGTGTTATAACACACATCGTTGTACAGAACATTTAGAATTAATTAAATATCTCCAGTGCATGAATCCCATGGTTTGGATGATTAAAATCCTATCAGTGGACTAGTAGGTATGAGATATTATTATTTTTTCTTTTGTTGGAGACCAACCTTTTCTACAGCTCTGCTACACACCTCATACTTGATAATCATGCCAAATTTATGCTTAATTTGTAATATTGTTTCTAACATTATGTGATTCATTACTAACTCTCTTTTATATTTCCTATCATTTCTCAGGACAAACTTGGTCTGAAAGCAATGAATGAAGCAGGAAAAGTCAAATTCCTGGCATCCCCCACAGACCATCTCCGATTCACCGATGAGTTTTTCAAATCAAATATCCTGCAATACCTGCAGTAGATGGTATTTCTTCGTAAAATTTGTACAATTATTCAGGAAGCTCTGGTGGAATGAATCATCGAAAGTAACATTTGCAGCTCAACCAAATGAGGAAATGGCTTTGTAGAAGATGATAGATAGACGACATACAACTTACTAGTATTATTACCGAAAGCAAGCTGTTGACAAACTAAGATAGACGACAAAGAGCGTACTAGTATTATTACATAAAGGAAGCTGTTTGCAAACTAAGATAGACGCAAACTAAAACTTACTAGTATTATTATTACAGAAAGCAATCTATTGGCAAACTAATATTGACACAAACTAAAACTTACTAATATTATTACAGAAAGCAAGCTATTGGCAAACTAAGATAGATACAAATTAAAACCCCAGACCACTATTGAGAACTATAGAGAACTGCTCTTTATAGTAGTCTGTGGTCTGAGCTACAACTAGCTAGAAAGCTAGCTATTAGCAAACTAAGATAGACACAAACTAAAACTATTGTTATTGTATGTGGTAGATTATGCAAGAAGTAGGTGATAGGGATACAATGGTTATGAGAATATAATCACCCTGAAGTCAAGACAATATTAACACTTAATTTGTAACCACTTGAGAAAAACTTGGTATCAGAGATGTAACCCTACTGTGTGTGTAATTACATCAATGCTTATTGATAGCTTATATCTTGCTTACATTTGCAACAATAGTTGTAGTTTGTGTTCGTTTTAGCTTTCCAAAATTATCTTTGTTCAAAGGGATTACTGATATTTTGTAAAATATGATACAGGAAATGACTCTGAAGCTAGGAGTTTTTGTGTTTTGTAAAAATTAAAAACCTTTGTAATAAAGATTCTTTCTTACTTCCTACACTTTCACGACCCTCATTTCACAATTTTTACAATCTTTGTACCATATGTATGGTTAGCTAGTAAAAGATTTGATGCTATTGCCAACAAGTGATCTGCAAATTAGGCCTAAAAATGAAACATTTTGGTCAAAATTCTGTAAATCTGAAACTGTTTTGCAGATTGGGCTGCAATTTGGTGTGGATATTTCTAAAGATGTGTGGATGAAGGATTATTCAGGACATGAGGATCTCAGTAATATGCAAATTAGGTCTAACAATTTGAATATTGGTCAAAACTTGTATCTCGAAAACTACATGGTTAGGTGGATATAGCACTGAAATTTGGTTGGAATGTTTCTAGAAGGGTTAGTCTACAGATGTTGTTCAACACATATTGACCCGAAACCAAACGAAATGTCCGTCAGAATACCCCTTCTGCGATAGTTTGATGAAATATGTACAAGCATCACTGGGGAAAGAAAACAGACATGCATGAAGGTCAGTTAAAAGATGTTTAGGGTTGGGGGCTTAAACAAGGGTCGCATTTAAATGAAATATATATTTTGCCTTTTGTATTGAACAAAGATCGAGTCTCCAGACGGAAAATGTTTCAATATATTTATTTATTTATACTACAATAAAATGTTGTAAAAACATGTGTAAAAGTACTACCTATGATAATTACACAAGAAAGTAGTTGAAATAGTTATTTCCATAGTTGTCCTCGATTTAAATATCTAACAATGTAACTAATACATCAAATCTGTTTTACTGTATCGTCGTAAACCACATCCTCTTTTACGGCACCGTTCAACCCACAACCTCTTTTACGACTTCGTCCAAGACACACCGCATTTTCGCAGTGTCGCGGAAGAAATAACAGCTGTGGTTTGCGAGATTGTTTTACTGCTGCCAAACGTATATGACAATGATTTTTCACTTATTTCTTGAAAGCGTTTTTAGACTAAGACAATAATTATATTAAGGGCATTGCCTTATGGACTGTTCCATATTGCAGTACCACTGGAGTATACATAAACGAATGTGTGCTACAACCTTTAACACCGGGGTCAACTTGGGAATCTAGGCTGCTAGCTATAGTGTGAATGAAACAAGCTGAAACAAAACACGAACATTTAGTGGTAGCTTATCTGCGTTTAAATTTGGGAATCTTGTTTAAAAAATGAAATACTCCTGTACTATAGCTGCTTGAGTGAATGAAACTAGCTAAAAAACACACAAACATTTACATGTTTAGTGGTAGCTTTATCTGGGTTTACGACCAAGTGAGGAAAAAGATGGCGATTCTGAATGAGTATGAGAATCATATATAATAAGCAATTCAAACAATAATTTATCCATTCTCTACGTGTCCTTTACAATTTGACTTAATATTTGATTTATCTTCTCAACTCTTACGTTGTCGTCATCCTTGGCAAGTTGTATGGCTATTGTAAGTTCCTGTCTAGCTGCATCATTGTCACCTTTAGCCACCAACAATTTACCGAGACTTTCGTGCAAGTCAATGTTACTGGGTTGTATTTCTATAGCTCTTCGTAGTAAACCTAACGCATCGTTATATTCCTTAAAATCCGCATGTGCCATCGCCAGATTTAAGTATGTCATCTGTTAAAATATAAATCGGTATATAAGTTAAAGATAATACAAATAAAACATCTCACTATATGAGATTTCGGACAATCAACACTTGAGATATGAGATTAACACATCGCACATGTGCTCATCCATATACGAGCGCCACCAACGACAGTATTCTTGCAATGTCTGATAAATATCATGAATATGTTTCTTTCAGAGTTATTTTGATCCACAAAGACAACTTTTACTTTCTATTCACTCTCACATACTGTGACTTTATCCGTCAGCATAGGGTTGGTTCCCCCGGCCCGTTTGCATTTACTGTGCCAACCCACCTACCCATCCAGCTCCCCATATATTCAATCCACCTATCTTCCCCTGCCTATTGGAAGGATTACATCATTTTTTTAATTAGTAAAAAGTATTCAGTTTCTCAAAGTCAAATTTCTAGCCCACTTCCCCCTTTACAGAATTTACTACAAAACTCAGCAAATTTAATAGATATTGATTTTAAAAATCCACAAACCCATTCGTCTGGAAAGTTTTCTATCGCAGACTTTAAAATCTCCATGCCGTCCAGTGTATACCCTGCCTTCATACATTCTGCATAGGTCTCATTATACTCCTTACAGTCATATCGTCCAGTTTGGAGAACCGTTAGCATTCTGTGGACATCACCACTCGGTAATGCTAACTCTAGTACACCCTTTAATAAGTCTACATCCTTGGGAAATCTAAAAACGAGCACAGTGTTCGGAAAAGTTGTTGATTGTCAAGCAAGATACAGTAAAACAAACAAACAATACAACTGACTACACATTGTTTGATTATAGTACTTGACAACCACCCCCTCGTCTCATAATAGTTCCTCAGTATTCAATACATGCTGCAGACCAACGTCGTAAACCACAACAGCCCCCTTTACGACACCGTCCAAAGCGTATACCCGCCAAGAGGTACAGCAACAGAAATATGTGCCCTGGCTTGCCAGAATGGCTGTATAGATGTGGGGAGATGGGCTGAAGCTTCGATCCCAACAAGATTATAACTGTACCATGTGAACAGGTATGGTATTTCTAATGTGTGATGTTCGTGGTAAAGCTAAGGTGCATCAGCAAAAAAGACCCCCTGCGTGGATATTGTAATTATTAGACATATTCTGATATACTCTACTTGTCTTTAGATATCAGCATATATACAACATTACCTGGATACAGCGTATTCAACCGTGTGTTTATATGGTCTCTGTGGTCGTTCACCTTCAGGTAACAATTTATCAAGTTTCTCCAGCAGCGTGTAGCACAGAGGTGTTACAAAACTCACATCCATTAATCGCTCTAAAAGTTTCCTGGCATCATCTTCCCTTTTGTTATTTAGGTAGTAATTCAACATATGCTGGTTAAGGTACGGTAAAGACGTGTCCAGTCTGCCTTGTTGATGTAGTACTTCTCCTGCAAGTGCAAAAAGTTTCCATTGTTACGTTGTCACTGCACTAGTTGCAACTGGAACGGGTTTTTTGTGGGGTTTTGGTTTTTTTTTAATGAAAATGTGTTTTTATGTACAATAAATTACTCGTAATATCGAATACCATGAACAGTATCGCATCACCTGTGCGCATAAACGTATTTGTGTAGCTGTATACACGATAAATTAAATCAAATTGATTTCTGGGTCCGCACCCAAAATGAGCGCCCTCAACGGCGATCACGATTTCAATGTGTTTCTGTACTGCTTATGAATAATATCGTCCACTGGTTAACATGTACAGTGTCTATATATTGGTATTTTAACAATTTTCGCAGAACATATTGTAGCTGTCAGATCGAAAAATGACACTACAGTTACAACTAAACTACCGATAAGTAAGTTTTAACATGGTGACATATTCAAAACCAAGCTTTCGTTCAAGATTTAAACTTGCCACTACGCCACCTACAGATAATATTGACTAATTAGCAGATAAAATGTCTTCTTCTCTTTATCAAATAATTGACCAATTTTTAGTGAAAATATATATGTGGTTATTTATAGAAAACAAATAATCCCAGTTGCACCTAGCTAGTACACATGTGACATTCGTAACCATTCCAATTCAAAAGAGATTTATTATGTTCAAAAACGTCCATTCCTTCTGGAGAGGCTCATCATGGAATATCGTTCCGAGGTTCAGAACGAAAATGTACTGAATATCATTCAACATTTCTAGCAACTAATTTCCACATACCTGCTTTAGAGAAGTATGGATGTGCTTCTTCGTGTCTTTCATCCAAAATATACGCAATGGAGATGTTTTCCATTACAAATAATGTCTGTATATGTTCGTCTCCAAAGACTTCCTACGAGAGAGAGAAATTAAAATGTCTTTATTAGATCCATGAGAGAGAAATCAAAACATCTTTATTAGATCGCAGCCACATTTCATGGACATTTTCAGATAATAAAAATACTCAGAAATGGAGCTACACATATCGTTGTCGTTTATGGGCTTTTAATGACTGCGTGTATACCTGTGTGTGTGTGTGTGGGTGTGTGTGTGTGTGTGTGTGTGTGTGTGTGTGTGTTTGTGTATGTATGTATGTATGTATGTATGTATGTATGTATGTATGTATGTATGTATGTATGTGTGTGTGTGTGTGTGTGTGTGTACACCACTAATTTGCACGTTATTTAAAGGTAGATTTTATCCAATGTAGTACAGCAACAAGTTGAACGTGATTGCATTATTAACTGACTTTTCGGTACGAACCCTAAAAAATGATTGAATTTGCTGTACCATATATTATGTGTACAGCTACGCAAATCGTTTGCTCACAGCTGATTCAATACTGCTCAGGGTGTACGATCATATTACATTTTAGCTAACAAAACCGTTTTTTTTTCTAAAAGGGTTCATCTTTTAAAGCCCCAAGCGCCATATTATTGGCATTGCATACGATCAGCAATACTTTTCCTACCTTATATATGCTCATAGCCCTTTTATACATTCCTAGTGCTGTGTCGTAGTGGGCCTGACACTGATGAAATACCCCCCAGTTTATCAGTTTTTCTGCCACGTCGGGATGTTTATCTCCATAAGCTTTAATTGTCATGTCATAGGCTCTGTGTACAGAAAAAAAAAGACGAAGAAAAAAACCAAGTTCATTGTTAAACAATACATGTACTTGCTTGTCATGTGTATATGGAAAATAACATGTAAAGTGATTGATATTGAATATGACGTCATGAACTTCTGTTCATGGGATGTATCCATTGTAGGATAAGCTTACGTCTCCATGACCATGACCATGACCATGACTTTGACTTTGACAACTTGTCAACGTATTAGCTGTCATTCCCCCAACCAAGATGTTTCAATCTGTAAGATGGTATAATGTGACACTGTGTAGATTTCATTCATTTTAAAGAGGTCATATGGGTGAGGATTGGATGTTTATTTTGGATTTTTAATTTTAACAAAACAATTTTATCGTGGCTTCCTACTTGAAAAATCAATGTGAAACAACATAGACAAAATCTGTGTTTGTACCTTGAGTCATTACATTGCAAAAAAGCTAATAGAAATGTGTAAAATGTTTATTGATCGATATTGTACGTACAATAACAAACATTTTACACATTTACTATGTTTTTTCCATGTATCGAGTTGCAAACAAGGACTTGGCACATGTTGTGTATACATTGTATTTAATTAATTACACCGTATTGAGTGTGAGATGAAGAGGGAACATTTCCGATTAGTGGCACTATCACAATTTGCATGAAATGTCATAATACGTTGTGTCCTACCTTTCGTATAGTGGTTCAGCTTTGTCCATCTCTTTCAAGTTCCTATAGCAAATAGCGAGATTGTTCAGGGCTCCGGCGAGATCAGGGTGGAACGTTCCAAAATAACTCACCTCGTATATCTGGTATGAAAGATGAACAGAGTGTGTAATGAAATTCACATGACCAGCGTGAAAGGAATAGACACAACTGTGATTTACAAGATAAACTCACTTGATAAGACGTTAGACCCCTGTAACAATTACACTCTTTGGAAAGTTCAATCAATGCCAAGAGTGGTATCTGATAACAGAAGGTTATACTAGTAAACTACCAGGTAGATGTCTTGTGTTCAATCTCAGTCTACGGTTCAATCCATTGTATTGCAACATTGTCTATAACATTGGCGTTGATTGTTTGAACTGAACTTTCCAAAGAGTGTAATTGTTTATATACAGGGGTCTTATCAATTGAGTTTATCTTGAAAATCACAGTTGTGTCTATTCCTTTCACGCTGGTCAGTTTAATTTCGTTTCGGAATTCAAAATCTCAGACCGTGAAGACCGTGGCGAAGTATGATGTTTCAGCAAAATCAATGGCTGCTTTGGGACAAAAGTCAATGCACTAAAACAGCACACAATAACAACAATAATATGATTACTAGGAAAAGGGGGTGTGACTAACGACGTCCAAGTGAAATCCTAATCTATCCAGAGATGATATGATTCGTTTTTTGACGTAATTTCAAACCATGAATACGTTTTAAGCAATCAATATTTAGAAATGCAAGTAAATTTGAAGTTGGTTTTTGGATGTTGCATATCGATTTTTGAACATTCGTTTTGTTGAAAATCATCGATTAGATTGCAAACACGCACGCGTGAAATGATAAGTGTCAACAATCACTTATATAGACTGCCTCGTGTGTAGAACGACCCAACTCGCAATTTGACATAACTTTTCAAAAATCAACATCAATTAAAACAAACATAGCTTCCCGATATTTCAATAAATAAAAACTACTGTGTTGTTGACCTTGACGCTGTCGATTGTCTGATTCAAAAATACGACAGCAAGGTTTTGAGTGTCAGAGCCAAATGAGATCTCGAGAAGTGCCATGTGATCAGCTTACCTTGACAGCTTTATCTAGATACCCAATGGCCTCGGTAAATTTCTTCATCCCAAATAACAGACTCCCCATATTATTATATGTATCACCTATAAGTCGATGGTCCTCTGCTAACTCTGCTTGGTGCATCTCAAGACAACGATGATAGTATTCCATTGCCTGAAACCAGATTGTTGAAACAGTTCTAATAAAACATCAGCATACTGTGCAAGTACTTTTTAGCAAAGTCTATCTTCAAGAACTAGTTGTTTAGAAACACTATCAGTGTCACAGTCAATGATTGGACATATCTATCTAGTAGTTTTTGACTTTTCACAAACAAGCAAACAAACAAACAAACAAACAAACAATTGTATTTTGATTCAATTTACATACTAAGGATATTATAAAAGGTGCATTGTAGTTTTGCTTGACAGGGGACATCGATGCAAAAACCGTACTTATGAGCCCTATCTTTCTGGAGTGTAGGTCTTTTGGCTTTTTGTCCCAGTTAACATTCTGTTGACGATTTGAGTACAATGAGTAACACTGAAGTAAAGCACTTTCTCTACGTGCTACACTCATGTATAGCATTCATACTACGAGTAACACCGAAGTAAAACACTTTCTCTATGTGCTACACCCATTTATATCATTCAAATCAAGTCTAAAAGTATACTGTACTGTTTCGAGTGGTTTACATGTATTCACAAGCCTTGCATGTGGCCTTTCTAATGTGGTCAATTAACAAATGAAACAGTATACTTTTACACTTGATATAGATGCTATAAATAATTGTGGTACATACAGAAAACGCTTTACTTTCATTGGTGTTATGGGGTTTTAATTTGAAATGTATTACATCTTTACCAATACTAGGATCGATTGGTTATAAACAAATTTTCTACATTCTTAGTCCATGCAAACCATATATTGCAAAGATGTACCTTGTCATATTTTCTCTGTCGTTGACACACCAGTGCTAATCCATTCAATGTTACACCGATATCGGATTTGTGTTGATGATATTTCTCCTCCAGTCTGAAATAAATCACGTTATAAATATCACTGTCCTTACAGAATCACAACTAAATAATACATATTATAATTATTGTACACCCATAGCAGTCGTGATCTATTTCAAGTTTCATAAAGATCGTGCAATCTGCGAGGTTTCCATCGATACATTTGACGTCTGATATCCGTGTGGTACAACATTCATCATGGTTGTTTGAGTCTAGTCTAGTTCCTGACAGGGACCGTATTTAATACGTGTGTACTTCATCACTATCTCGGTCTAGTCAATCCTGTTGCTCAAGGCGTTAAATGTGGTTCAACCCCCATGGTGAGCGAAGCGCAAACGGCGCATGTCAGTAGTAATCTATCATAAATTGACAGGCTGTCGTCATCGTCCCCATGTTTCTAGGATCTAGGACTGATATATGTAAATGTCCAACCATGACTCCACCTCCAGTCTATTTAAACTAAAATCATGTGGGAACGCGACAATGTCATCATGAACGCCATGGGGGAGCACATATATCTCTGCTCGGGCAATGGGATTGACTCGACAGAGATCGTGATTAAGTAAACACTTAATACGGTCCCTGTCAGGTGCTAGACTATTTTGAGTCAGGTTAGATGGATACAGTATGCGATATACCCCCGGGCCCATAACAGTTAGTCCTAAGACACACCTGTGTAAGGTTTGAGATGATCAGTTTTACAACATGTAATTGTTTTGTATCAGAATTATCATTAGTTTTATACAAAATAATGCTTTAAAAATAAAACTTGTATTTGTATAATCACCTCGACATCAAAATATTGACATAAGAATTTGATAATACTGCGCGACTTTGGATTTACCAAAACATCTTTTCAAACTTACCTTTCTTTGATCTCTAGACATTCTTCATGTAGTTTCTCACTTTCAGTAAATTTTTCAAGGTCGCAGTATATACATGCTAGTTTGTTGACAAGTCCGATGTACATTCTAGCCATCGCCTTGTTCTCGTACATGTCTTCTTTCTTGTAAGCATAACGCTAGAATTGAATACAAGGAGCAAAGCCAAAATGATCAAAGCCAGACACATACTGCTGACGACTGTAGGTGAGGAAAATTAGCAAAGTTCATTTGTCACCATGTTCACATACAGCCAGTACTATTTTACAAAAAGAGAAGGTAGAACTTGTGTTTGTTATGTAGGATATCGATCTAGGATGGCGGTTGGAGAAAGAAATACCACAGGGTGCAGCGAGCATGTAATTAATTGATCGCTTGATTGATCAATTACATGCTCACTGCACCCTGTGGTAGTGCATTACGCACCAGTATACATGTCTGCACACAAGTGCCCTATCATCATCACGCTTGTATATCACTTTTTTTCTTCAAAATTGTCCTATTTGAGTGATATATTTCTACTTTTATTAGATTAACTTTACGAAGAATGCCTTTATTACCAATAACGTGAAATAATTAATATTAAATTAGTGAGAAACCTCAAAATGCAGAACATTAACTCTACTGCTTTTGTACTTCATGGACATTTAAAGATGCCAAAGGGTCGGGTACTTAAGAAGTTAAGCAATTTGCTTTACACGAATGTTTTTACTTTCATCCCAAACTGAATCTGAAAATGTGGCACTAACTTCTACAAGCTATACGAGATATTCCCTGGAACCTCAGTTTATTAACAACATATTTTGACCGACAATTTTCTATTTTATGACGTTTTTGGCTTTACCTGTAGTCGGATTGCCCTTTGAAGAAGTGGTTCAGTGTGTTGTGGGTGCCCGCTTTCACTTATAGCTTCAGCAATGTCATAGACGAGTGTAAGCAGCTGTGGAGAAAATGAACTAACGAAATCAATATCCCGATATAATCGCTTTTGCTCCAAACTAAATTCAATAACACAATTTTGGGATACACCCAGAAATTTTAATTAAAGCTGAAGCAGAAACAGTGTAAACAATAATGTTTATTAAGTACTCGTAATATCCTACACCCTGAACGGTATTGCATCACCTGTGGGTAAACGTATTTTTTAGTAGCTGTATCAGCGATAAATCTAATCAAATTGATTTTTGGGTCCGAACCCAAAAAGAGCGCCCTCAACGGCGATCACAATTTCAACTTGTTTCTGTACTGCTTATGGATAATATCGACCACTGATCAACATGTATAATGTCTAATTTATTTATATTTTAACAATTTTCTGTGAAAATATTGCGGTTGTCTGATCGAAAAATGATACGCCAGTTAATTAACTATAATTACAGTTTTAACATGGTGAGGGATTCAGAACCAAGTAGTTCGCTCAAGATTTAAACTTGCCAGTAGACTATCCACAGATAATATTGACCACTAATTAACAGCTACAGTGTCTTTTTTTAAATAAATAATTGACCCATGTTTAGTGAATATTTTTTTGGTTACTTGATAAAAAGAAAAGTCCAAGTTGCAGCTAGTGCAGTATCGTAAAAACACCGTGACATAATGTACAACATGAATACAACATACTGGATATTCTATACTTAATGCAATGTTTAAATCAACATGAAATCAAGACTATACATGGGTTTTATTTAATTATCTATCTATCTATCTATCTATCTATCTATCTATCTATCTATCTATCTATCTATCTATCTATCTATCTATCTATCTATCTGTCTGTCTGTCTATCTATCTATCTATCTATCTATCTATCTATCTATCTATCGATCCATCTATCTATCTATCTATCTATCTATCTATCTATCTATCTATCTATCTATCTATCTATCTATCGATCCATCGATCTATCACTCGACTCCCTCCCTCCCGCTCTGTCTCAAAGATAATATACCCACAAGGGTCGATTACATGTAGTACCACCTATCGCGTACATATGTACAATGCATGTCATTGTCTTATATACGCATCTATTTACTCACCTCCTTAGCAGGTGACAGCGTTATCTCACAGTCATCCAATCGTTGTGTATATATCAATGCAACCTGGTTATCCAGGGATTTCATGTACATTGATGCTATTTCTTTTCCTGGAGCTTTCGTGAAGTTTAAGTAGTCGAACAGGTCATACATAGTATCCATTCTATGCAATACACAAATATAATATAGCATACATTGGAAGTAAGGGGTGAGATCAATAAAGTTCAACAGTAGGGAAAAAAGAATTAGTTAGGCCTCAACCCCCCCCCCCCCCCAACTAAATTGGCTAAAATTGAAAATATTTCATAGCGAAAATTCATCCATTTCTCAATTTGACTTTTTTTTTAGAAATATTTATTTTGGGGGAGAAAAAAAACAGACCCGTTAAAAGTATAAGCGTTTTTTTGTAGGATAATAACTAAAATGGCTTCAACCCCCCCCCCCAAAAAAAAAAAAGAAGAAGAAAAGAATTTAGGTTTTTTTATCCTACATTGAAGTATTGATCTCGTCCCTAATATATCCATACAAAACACGGCATCAGAAAACGTTTCGCTTGTTGACATTGTAAGTGTGATACCAATATTTGTTTGCAATTTTTCGTTTTTATCAGATTATAACACAAAGTGGTATATTACTGGCAATGATAAACAACATTGTTATCGCGTGTTTATTTATACTTACGATGAAAATAAAGATTTAAAGACGCCAAGATGCGATAGAACTTCTTTAAGTTGCTCCTTGTCTTGAAGTTTTTTCAACAATAGTGGCAGTTCGTCAGCAATTCTATAGAATTCTCTGTTGCTTGCATTGTGTCGTTGCCCGATATCCTAGCAAAAGAAAGAGAGAGAGAAAGAGAGAGATAATACATACATACAAACAGACAGACAGACAGACAGACAGACAGACAGACAGACAGACATACATACATACATACATACATACATACATACATACATACATACATACATACATACATACATACATACATACATACATACATTACATACAGGCAAACAGACAGACAGACAGACACAGACAGACAGACAGACAGACAGACAGACAGACAGACAGACAGACAGACAGACAGACAGACAGACAGACAGATACTAGTAGGTAGATAGATAGATAGATAGATAGATAGATAGATAGATAGATAGATAGATAGATAGATAGATAGATAGATAGATAGATAGATAGATAGATAGATAGATAGATAGATAGATAGATAGAATCTTACATTTAGTTTTGCTTTATAGTGTCTTGCAACCATGTAGAGATAAGTTTTCGAAACTTCTTCAACTTGGCAATAGCGTTCCCGTACAGCTGCAGCTAACTCGTCGTATGCAAAGCTGTCAAGATAATGCAAATGGATACTTAGCTTCGAAAACATTCGATCGTGTTTAAAATGATATAATGGTTATTGGTATCATGTATACTGAGATTGTACTTTTTGGTGTCCGGATACGTGTAAAACAATACGACTTATAGACTATTACAGTAGTATGTACAATTAGTGGGTTTGACAAGACATCCAACTCATATGTGGCTTTCGATATGTTATGAACTATCATAGATATGTATGTCATTTTGTAGCTATGAACGACCATAGCTTAATATTGAATATAAGGTATTTGCTTACGCGTATAAACCAGCTCTGTCGATAAAGAAATCCTCCATCGCGAAAAAGATAGCCGACCACAGGTGGTCTGGGATATCGGCTATATCTTTGATTTCTTGGTCTGTAAGTCCATACCGAGACACCAGGATGTTGCACATTACCTGAAAGACCAAACAATCTCAGTAAAATATCAGAGTTTAAAATGAATGAAGGCAATACATGAATGAGTAGTATATCACTGTTAAAATTCAGAGTTAAAATTAGTACACTACATACCTTGCAAGTGATGTTTTCATTAGAATCCGGTGGATTGAAATCGGCTTCCAGTCTTTCCAGTATCTTTGCAAATAATTCCTTTGTGCTGTATATCAGCATGGAAATAAGAGGGAAAACATAAGGCTATATATAAATGGTCAAAACTCGTCTGAATAATTCGTACGAAACACATGTATTTATTTCTTTAACCTGGTATCAATGCTATTTCAAATGTTCTTCGATATGCAAATACTAGTACATGTACTATTGCAATCATTATTGTTTCATATTGTAGGTGGTGTTGAAATAGCGGCAAAATATAACTCGCTAGAGCTAGAGGGCGTGATACTTGTATGTAGTGGTTATACATTTTAAATTGACCAACACTAGTCATCGAACTGTCAATTATAATTACCTGTTTGCTCCAAGTAGGAAATTAAGGTGTTCATCGAATCTCCAGAAATCTCCGAAATTACACAACTCCTGTAAGAATTAAGATAATTTAAGAAAAAGTTGTGACTCAGACTGTTTCACTACCTAAGTATGCGATACCCTGTATAAATACCGAGTCATTCAGTTACTAGCTAGGTGATGTAAGTCTTCACAGAAGTTAATAAACCACGAATGGTTGTTACCATGGCACCTTGTTACCATGGCATCGTATTACATTAGTCATAATCATCATACCACTATATACAAGCTTTGTCCTTTCACCGAACTAACTCGCACAACAAACCTTAAATTTGGTAATAAAAATGATTTTTTTTTAAATCCTTAAATGAAACAGCTCTGTTGTTGTGCAATATAGGAACTATCAAAACAATACAATATACTCAAACGTTCTTCTAGAATACCACAAACTAATACTTACTTGTAAAAAGATTTTAAGAAATAGAGCATTAGCTGTTTGTTCTTTCTTGACTACCATGTCAGTTTGGGATGGTGTTAACTCTTTACCACGTAATGCTAGCATTTCCTACATGAATAAGATTATAATAAATGATATTGAGATCGAACATATATGAAAGGAAATTATGTATGATGAGAAAGTGAGTTATGTTCAGCACCTGCAGGGCTGCTTACGTTGTGTGTGTGTGTGTGTGTGTGTGTGTGTGTGTGTGTGTGTGTGTGTATGTGTGTGTTGTGTGTGTCTGTCTGTCTGTATGTCTGTCTGTCTGTCTGTCCGTCCGTCCGTCCGTCTGTCTGTCTGCCTGCCTGTCTGTGTCTGTCTGTCTGTCCGTCCGTCCGTCCGTCCGTCTGTCTGTCCGTCAGTTTACGTTTGCTACATTACCATATAACAATTTGCATAAATTCATAGTTCATAATATCCATCAAACTAAGCCTTGTTTCCATGACAACTCACCTTGATAATTTTCTGTCTGTCATTTGTCTTAAGTGGTCCTACTTCCAGTGTATCCCACTGTCGATCCTCAATTAATATCTTTGTTTTACTTGTATCGCTGTTAAGACTGGAAGCAAGTAGTGATACACCCTTCGGGAGATCAGTAGGAAGCCAATACAACTCCTGGAATACACAATATGTTTGCTACATTGGTAATACATTCATTTTAAACAATATGTTAATTGTGCAAAGGGTTATTGTCATATATTCATGTAAACCCACTCTCCTTACTATATTTTAACAATTTAATCAGAAATGGGAAATGTGATGGCAAATTTAGTAACTACTAACAATTCTAGCATCGATTTGATTGATATTATACGTATATGTTATTCGACCAATCAGAATGTGAGATTTGTGACAGGTGACGTATTGATTACAGGATAGTGACTCCATAAGGGTATGCACTTTGTATTTACGAAAATATATAATTTTAAACGTCACTTCATCAAGCTATTCATATATTCAACGAAGCATGCGCACTAGCGTTATATTGACATGAATGTCATGATGGCTAAAGTCTGCACCTCTTAATAATAGTGTTGATTTTTCAATGTTTTCCCTGACAGCGGAGAACATTCTGTGTATGTGTGTGTGTGTGTGTGTGTGTGTGTGTGTGTGCGTGCGTGCGTCCGTGTGTGTGTGTGTGTGTGTGTGTGTGTGTGTGTGTGTGTGTGTGTGTGTGTGTGTGTGCGTGCGTGCGTCCGTGTGTGTGTGTGTGTGTGTGTGTGTGTGTGTGTGTGTGTGTGTGTGTGTGTGTGTACGTGTGTGTTTTCATTTTAATAATACCACAAACAAAGACGGTGAGTGAGCATTCGCAAACTTTAGAACAATAACAATACTATTAATGTCATGTAAGAATTCAAAACAGAGAGGTGGTACTATATAATCACCTGATACACTACATTATGTTATTTCCTGCTTTCAAATCTAAACCACACTCCCTCTATCACATAGAAGGGGTGTTTTTTTTAATGAATTCTTCGAATTCTTCAGCTTACCTTTTTAGTTTGGTGTGTTGGATTCAACTTATTCAGAGCATCTATAATAATTATAGCACGCATTCCTTTGTCGGAAATTTTCTGAATAATGTCCTCCAGCTGTCTGAAGATGTCGTATATTTTCTGTGATCTTAGTTTCGAAAGTCTCTCTCGTAGTTTATTTTTCTCTTCACTTTTCTGTGAGACTTCTACGTCTTTCTCCGTGTTACCCTTTTCTTCAAACCCTAATGAAAGTTGCTGAACCAATCGAATCAGAACTTCCCTTTCCCCTTGAATAAAATCATGAATATAATTTATCCCAACTGAAACATTTGACTAATTTGATAATTTAATATACTTTTCTTGCCTGATTATAAGACATTTCTGTGATTTTATGCTTTAACAGTCACTTGAAGCAACATTTTCTACATCGATCCATGTCAGGGTAAATTGTTCTTGTTGCTTGGAAAGCGTTAAATGTATGTAGTTTTCCGCATGCGCAAACAATTTTAATAAAAAAGTTATTTAACAATATCATCGCTTCATAATTCAAGATCCCTTATTCCTTGACGATTGTGTTGATCACATCATTTATTTTGCAAGTTAGAATTATAATGTGATATCTGTTACAACTCTGGTATATCTTATTTGACACATAAATTTCAATCTCGCCTTACTTGTACTCTTTGGTGAACACCCAACAAAATGATAAGCAATAACATCATCCGGGTACTCCTGCTTGTGTCGATGTAGCCAATTGGCAAGAAGTGTAGTTTTTCCGAAACCTGGAGAATACAATCAAACTATAATATTTCATTGTCAAGATTTTTCTTCATTCCACCAAACAGGTCCTCGTGTCAGAATCATGAGAATGGTTTCCTCCTTCACGGTTGTGTTACTTTCAAATGTTTAAGACTACAGCTTTGAAAATCAGTTTTCAATAAAAGTTGCGATTTCCGTACTAGTTTCATGATAAATATATCATTTTTGGCGGAAGATGTGCATATTCTCTTCTGTCTTTTGATAACAACTACTTTTTTCAGGCTTCGCATTTATAGATCTATGATGTGAAATATTTAACCCATATTGATGACAAGAAAAGACACGTTACCTGGATCTCCAATAACAAGGAGCGACTTGTCTACATAGCCTTCGACATGACTTAGAACATGCCTATCCACTTCTTTCAAGTAAGTGTCACCTCCTACGTACTCCCGTCTTGTACCAACTCCTAGTCGACTAATGTAATATGCGTCGTGAAGTAACGAATCTTTCTCATAATCTGACATCTCTTTGGCTGGTTCGGCTAAAACGGTTCGTTCCAGGTGCTTTTTGATAGCTCTATACATCAACAGCGCACCTGTTTCCGGGTCAGGGTAATCTTCCACTAAGTCAAAGCACTTCAATGATAAAATGAAACGAAATGTTATTCTTAAAATATACAAATACAAAAAAAAATATGTGTCAAAAGTTTGTTTTAGGTAGAGGAGATGATTTGTAAAAAGACTGGATAACGCAAGTCATCATTTGTAATAGACAACTAAATAACTTGATTACGTCATTACGTCGATACCTGTCTACAACGTAACACAACTGGTTACGTACTACACTTTTGTCCATATACAGTGACTCGGTGACTGACAGATGTGAGTGAGTTATAAAGTGAATCACAGACCCTACTCCCCTATGACATTCCGTTTTGCAATTAAATTGTATAGGCCAATACAGTATGCTTCCGTATATGCATAGGGAACCAGAACCATGTTAAAAACAAAGAATACATGTTTTTCAATACTTATAACCATAAAATAACACAGATTTGTTATGGGCTCTATGGGTAAATAGAAACATACAGTAGTACAGGCCCGTATATATAAATGTACATGTATTAATTATTTATTCATGTGTTCAACTTAAATGGTATTTTAGTTTACTCATACATATATTTTTCTTTGTATATGTTTATTTTCATTCATTCAGATAAACTTATTTGTTAGTTTTTTTGTTTGATGATTGTTTGTTTGTTTGTTTGTTTGTTTGTTTTGACACAGTTCCCGGGTTCCCTGTGTGGCACATTCCGCATATGACGTAAGGAGATGATAGGCATCTTGTAATTTGCCTTTAAGATTTGTCTGAAAGTGTAAATACGTGTGAGACATGAGAGTCCAAAGATTCAAGACTATGATTAAACACATTCATTATCATGATTATATCTCATGATCTGATATTTCGAATGAATGTGACGTCACCAATGACGTGTGTCCCAAGGTAAAGATTGTATCCTGCCAATCATACCAGCCGATACTGTGAACGTAATCTATGCAATGTCGTTCTTGCAAACTACAGCTTATTTTCATCTGTAGCACATCCGTCGAAACATCAAACATATTGACAGTGCCGTAAAAGAGGCTGTGTGATTTACGACGATGATGATGATGCGTGTTTGCAAATGAAATATTACGTTACCTTGTCCTTTGTTTCCTTGAGCCTTTCTTTGAGATCGTTTAATAGTTCAGCAGCATTGGCGCCATCAGTGTTGGAATCATACTTACTCGCTTCTACATCATCACCTGATGATTTAAGAGTCCTTACCATGCTCTCATCAAAATCCTTGTGGAAGACGATATTGTAAAACAACAACATTTTTTTTACTAGGTGTGGACATAGTGTCATGTCAACACAGTAATTACGAATTCATGACAATAGGTTGAAAAGATGTTTAAAAACTATTCTGCCAAATATAATGCCATAACTAGTCCTCACAATATCGTACACCCAGAACATTGAAACACCTGTGGGGTATTTGTGTACCTGCACAGTCACATACTAGTAATATTGTACGAGAAATCCAATCAATTTTTGGGGCGGTTTCTATTCAAAGAAAATTCCCTCTATGCGTTAACCGTTTCAACCCTGTTGCTGTTACTCTATTACTTATGGATACAATCGACCCCTAAATAACATGTACAGTGTCTAATTATTGGTATATTTCTATTTTAACCATTCATTTAATGTATTGTTTAATGTATTGTTATGTTGCAGCATCAAAAGTGGGTAAACAATGGCGTTCATGAAAGTCAAAGAACAACTCCTCCACCCCCTCCCCTGACAATTCGATGCATAGACAGAAGACAGATACAACTAATAACACTGAAGTAAAGCACTTTCTCAATGTGCTACACTTGTTTATAGTATTCATATCAAGTGTAAAAGTATACTGTTTCAGTTGGTGTATTTATAAGCCTAGCATGTGGCCTTTCTAATGTGGTCAATTAGCAAATGAAACAGTATATTTTTACAGTTGATATGGATGCTATAAACGATTGTGGTACATACAGAAAACGCTTTACTGTGTTATAAGGGTTGTATTGTCAAATATGTAAACATACCAAAATAACCAATCAAACGGATATACATTTAATGCATTTAATGCACATAAATCTCATTTTTGAAGAAAACTATAGTTGCTTACCTTGTCTCTGAAAAAGAAACAGGCAGCTTTATATCCGGGCTCGTTCAAATGTCCGTGAAGGAATTCTATTTCGGTCACTGAACGGTCTCTATATTGCTTCAGCCAGGGATACTTGGTTGCTGCCACATCAAAACTTCTTTGTAACAATTCATCGTGGACACCATTCCACCCATATCGCTGGAAAATACGTGTATGGTACGAATTGAAGCCAAGGAATGACTTGCTTTCATTGTTAAGATTGTATTATCCATGCATTCTCTCCAGTGCAATATTAATGAAATAGAAACAACTATAGGGTAGATTCAATTGGTCTCATGATGATCCGTCGAACGACCAATTCTAGAATGAGTCACTCTAGCATTCCGTTAGTTAGTCAGTCAGTCAGTCAGTCAGTCAGTCAGTCAGTCAGTCAGTCAGTCAATCAATCAATCAATCAATCAACCAGTCTGTCTGTCTGCCTGTCTGTCTGCCTGTCTGTCTGTCTGTCTGTCTGTCTGTCTGCGTATGTGTGTGCGTGCGTGTGCGTGCGTGCATGCATGCATGCATGCATGCATGCATGCATGCATGCATGTATGTATGTATGTATGTATGTATGTATGTATGTATGTATGTATGTATGTATGTATGTATGTACTAGTATGTATGTATGTATGTATGTATGTATGTATGTATGTATGTATGTATGTATGTATGCATACCTTCACAAATCATACTCACTTGTCCAAAAAATCCCACAAAGAGGTCACTTCTGTCGATTTCTCTGAGACACACTTCTACCGTACCAGCATTAGATGTCTTCTCTGAAGTGATACCCCATCTCAAATCAACTGGTACAAATTCGTAGCCAGCTTTGCTGCACATGCTCGATAATCTGGGCCAGTATTTCTTCGTCAGTTCCTCCCGTTCCATCTCAAGACCTCGGAACGGAGAGCTGAAAAATACTCGAGCTATTCTCGTCTCCTTGGTATTACTATGCATGCTGTCGATCGGGTCTGATGCACGGTCATTACTACTGTACAACGGTGCCGTAGGTGGCTCGTTTTCGCTTTCTTCCATGGTTACCGTAATACGCTGAAGTAAACCGTTCACAGAAAGCGTTTACGACCACTATCACTGTGGCTAGCTAGCGTCTCAGTTGATCTATACGTAGGTAAACACGAATGTCAGTGTGATCGTCAGGTAGGTATTCACAATCATGGCAACAAGCGTAAACACTAGTACATGTACACTACAGTATACATACCATCGTCGTAAACCACAGCCTCTTTTACGGCACTGTCCAAGACTTATTTCGCCCAAGATTTCGTTATTTCGCAGTGTCGCGGAAGAAATAACAACTCTGGTTTGCGAGAATGCGTATACATGCATACATCATGGAAGTAGGGTTCTACTTCCATGCATGCATACATACATAGCCTTTATGACAGTACTATAGGAACGCCCAGCGCCATTTGACCTTGTCTATTGTCATGCTAATTACGCAATACAACTGAACTAGGTAGGCCATAAGAATGGAAATGACGATTCATAGTGGCTTATGATATTCGGCGAAACAAAACGGCTTAGAGTCTAATTTTCTGTACTATTATAAATGCCAATGAAATGCATCCTTCCTGGATTTAGCGAAAATGAGAAAAGGGAAAAAAAACAAATACCATGATCCGAGACAAGTCATATAGCTTGTACCATTTGACAAAATATTAAGGGAATATAGCCTGTATGATTATGGCACAAGCGGGACTACTAGTGTATTCTGTTGAGGTATGAGAGATTGAACAGAATATACCGCTACCGCCGGCGTAAACAGGCTAGTATAAAGGGAAACATTTCAAATGGAAAGCGTATGTTATGTCAATATAACGCATAAAGCATGACATCATGAAGACATATGTGCATGTATTGTTGATATTAATTTCTATTCTTAGACTATGTATAATAAGTTTGTTGGCCATGACATGGTGTTTAAAAGCTAGAGCACACTTGCACATGAATGGATGTTTGGGTGAGACATTTGTTCTCCTTGGAACCGGTCTAGAGATCACTTTGTTTATTCTGTAAGGTAACTAAATTGTTGAAGGAAATGCTTCCATAGTTCTATTCTGTTAGTGTACCTTTATATACTTACAGTTAGGCATATTGTGAGGTGCAGTCAACGAGTCAATTTTCTGAATTCTTTTGGAAAAGCGACTCAAATGTTGATGAAACTATTTACATATAGAATATTACCATGATGAGAAATTTGCGTTATCCATTACGATAATTTTTATTCAATAGATAAACATGCATTTGTACAATGAACATTGATAACAAAATAAAGTTTGATATATAATTATTTCACAAAGTTTTTTAATTTTAAGAGCATTTTGCTCCCAAAAATTAAAATTCAGGACCAAATTGATCTTTAAAAATCTTGCTCAAAGCGTTATAACTTCCTAGGCTGAGCTGGATCTATGACTATAAATGTTTCACTTGGGTGTACGAAAGCAGAGTCACAGATTCAACCAGTCACGGTTGTCAAGGTAACTATCGGTGTAAATGACGTCGTTCGTAAACATAATTGGCCTTTCCAAAATTTGCCATGGCGGCGCTCTACTTCCTGTCTACGTCTGTGTGTATCTTGGGGTATACATGGTATAAGTTACTTGGTTACAGAGCACTGCTGCTTTCCTCGATATCTGAACAATACGAAAAACATCCCTGGTTGACACTTCTACAGAATACCAAAGAAACAAACGGTACGATGAGGTGATGAGCGAGGGCGCTGTATTCTCAATTTCCTGTTTGCAGTCTGGAATGGCCTATTGGTGCTCCTGACATTCGTCAAAGTAAGTTTAGCCTTTCTCTTACATTTTTTATATTAATACATTTATCAGGGTGGTTTTGTTTTAATTTTCTTCCAAAAGTATCCAAATTCTCCGGTTGGTATAATACATATTTTTCCTACGTACAGAAAATGAATATTTCTGAAATTGGTTATCATCTTCCCATTGCTTCATCATATGATGGGAGTCCAGAATTTCTGTCATCATTTTCAAACACAGGAGGAGCCGATGGCTGAGTATGATAGGATGATGGTAGATGGTGTTGGATGGCAGGAGTATTTGGATCAAAATATTGCATTTGTTGTCCGTTGTTTGATGGCTGGGCATGATATGGCGTTGTCGTGTAGCCAGTATGACTTGATGGTACGTGGCATGGCGTTGTCGTGTTGCCAGGCTGACTGGGCAGTTCGTGATGTGGTGTTGTCGTGTACATGTAGCCAGGCTGGCTTGATGGTACCCATTGGTTGTAATACTGTAGATTATTGGTAGGTGGTTGGGAGACAAAATTGTTCCTGAAAGAGTTAAGAAACATTGCCATATTTTGCATGTGTAATCACAGGGTGCTCAGGCTCAGTTATTTTTGTTTACAAATACAAGTAAACAAACAAACAAAACACAAACAAGTAAAAACAAACACACAAACAAATAAACAAGTAAACAAACAAATAAAAACCAAGTAAGTAAACAAACAAACAAACAAGTAAACAAACAAACAAACAAAATAATCCGACAAATGAGTAGATACATACATGAGTAAACGACAACAAACCAACGAACCAACGAAATGGTCACATATGACCATGGGGGGGGGGGGGGGCAGTGTTTGTTTGTTCGTTGGTTTGTTGTCGTTTACTCATGTATGTATCTACTCATTTGTCGGTTTATTTTGTTTGTTTGTTTACTTGTTTTGTTTATTTGTTTGTTTACTTGTTTATTTGTTTGTTTTTAATTGTTTGTGTTTTTTGTTTACTTGTTTGTTTGTATTTGTAAACAAAAATAACTGAGCCTGAGCACCCTGTGGTGTAATGAAGAATGGACATTTTACATTAATCTTAGAATATTATGAACAATAACATAACAGTGGTCGTGGTTTGTAATAAATCGTTGGTCTTCAGACTAGCTATTTGAATTTCGATTCAAAATATGACCTTGCTAATTGCAATGTTTATTCGAGAAGCGTTTCTCTCAACTCGATATAGGAACACTAACTAGATAGACACTTACCAACCGTACCGTGGTGAGTCCGTTAAGTATGGTGACACGTGTGACTGTCGAGCTGTACCTGAATACGGTTGGGGCATAGGAGGATTCGGATTTTGGTAATTATTATAATTCTGTTGTTGAGCGTCGTACGATTGGTTACTAACGCCTTGTGGTCGTCTGATCATTTGCTGACTGGGACTGCTGGGTGAAACTACTGGCGTTACAACGGCAAGACTGGTTGGTCTCTGTCCACTTGTAGACGTACATTTATGTCTGTTCATGTAACAGTAAGGGCAACAACAGATAAACCCTATGGTTGCCATGCCTCCACCAAGGGCAAGAAAACCAATACCCACACCGGCATTATTGTCTGATGCTGAATACACTACTACACCAGGTATCATGAAGAAAAAGCCAAAGAACACAAATATTATTGTGAAAACCATAAGACACTCTCCAGGTGAACTGCGAGCCATCGTCTTTGGATGAATCCAAATTAACGTTAACACAAACGTCGACAAACAGATACCGAGGAAATTTCAAAGAATGGTGGTCTTCTTTTCTCCAAGTGCGTCCGTGGCTGCCTTTTATTTAGAAGTAAAGGAGCGACGTATACAAAGAAAACAGTATAAGACTCTGTACTGACTGGTTGGTTGTCAGCGTAAACTTCAGGAGTTTCTGTAGAATGTAGTGAAAGACTGATATTGTAATACGCATGCACCGAAACGATACCACGTCAAATTGACATTAAACGTAGTAACACAATCGTCACACAATAATAGCAATGACAATACTTGACGTCACAAAAAGTCTTCATATACGAACGTAGCAGTTAAATTAGCCTCACAATAGGTACTTATATGTAGAATGGTGAATTGCTATTGTTTAGCACGTACGTACGTCCATGGCGATTGTATGGCTATGAATGCAGACCTGGACTTATTGTACCGCTTAGTATTACAAAATAACCCTGAATATGGAGGTGAATGTTATTATGGGTTCAGTGTCTCATCAGAGAGCTTGCCCATACTAATACTGGTGTAGACGCACGAGTGGTGCCCCTATGTACAAGATTTCCAAAGTTATTGAACAAAGTTACCCAGTAGTACCTATTACTGAGGGGCGAACAGACAGTTCACAAACGTACCTTTGACCCTGCCCATAGATCTTTTGGGTTTACTGTAAGTTTTGAAATAAATTAAAATTGTTTTCTCATCGTCGAGATTCCATTCCAGTGTCTACATGCCTACAATCAGAGAAAAACTATGTATCCACACCATATTGATTTGTCAATGCATTGCACTTGGCATAGTTAGAATGTCCATGTTCTGCTCTAATGGGCGGCATGCCGGCAATCCTATCATTATATATATTTTTAAATTTTTATATTTAGACATTGCTATGTTCATAGATTACCAGCTCATTGTACACACCATAATAGGGAACTTGCAATCCAGACTGAGCATGCTCAGAAGCAAAGGACTATGGAATTATCTGTGGTTATCGTAATACCTAATCTGGAGCTACCGATAAAATAAACCCCCATAATGGTCAGGGTGACTATGAATTGATTATTTGTGGTTACAAACAATGTAACATTATTGATTACAATACCAATTGATTGGAATTTATCATCACATTTCCCATGATGCAACATTCAACATGGCGGGTTTGCAAGTTCCCTATTGCGTACATCAATTAACAGCACATTAATATTAGGAACTCTCTCCGAACCTACAGGACTAAAATTCGGTTACACAATTTCATGGAAGTAAGAGTCATGTTTACGCAAAAATGATATTGATATTAGTTGTTATTATATATAAAGTAAATATGAGTCCTTCCCTGTGATATTTTATGCCTGGCGCTAAGAAAGTGCCACACCTAGACCACAGGGACCCGGAAGATGTATATGAATTTCTTTGTTTTTGCTATTGTTAAATATATGCACTTGAAAAGTGGGGTTTGTGTGCGTATTTTTGTTATCAACATGTAAGGCTTAAACAAAAAGAATTTTTTCTGGTCAGGACAGTCTAATGGCAAGCCGAGTAGGCCAACAAGAATATTTTGAATTGGAATTTTATTTTCCAAATTGTTTATGTTGCTTATACGATTTTTTTTTATAGTTCTGCCACTTTTATCACATTTTAAATATATTTTTGTCTTATCTTATTTATATTTCAAATCTTGCTCTATTTCATTTTTTTTTTCATTTCTCTCGATATTTTTTTTTAAATTCTTGTGGTGATTTTTTTTTCAAGTCTAAGTCCACACAGTGGTCCTAGGAAAAATCGCCACAAGAATAAAAAACCAAGAGAAATTTAAAAAAATGAAATAAAAAACCCTTGAAATATAAATAAGATAAGACAAGTATATTTAAAAAGAAACAAAAAATATATAATTGGCAGAAATATTTTTTTTTAAATCGGAGAGAATTAATATAAAAAAATGGACATAATAAACAGTAAAAAATATGAAAAAAAAGCCATTTCAAAATATGTTCTTTTTGGCCTACTCGGCTTGCCATACCAAATTACGACTTACCTGCCAAAAAGTCGGACATTTCCCAACTCCAGAGCCTTCAGGGCCCAAGAAATGTTCAGAGGTATCCCGTCAAAATCGGTAAAGTACCAACGCATTTTGAAACAAGTAGTACTGACATCTCGTTCACGTTTTCAGCTTGATCTCGTCTATTTGAGTTTGTGCCCTGCAGGAATGGTAGCGTTTGCTTCCAGTAAAATATTGGAACGAAAAAAAGCACAAAAACAGAAGAAAAACCCCTCAAAATCACAACAAACGCTACAATTATTGAAGCTATCTACCAAGCAACTTGAAACAATCGCTTTCTACTCTTGTCGTATTCTTTCTGCTGTTGGCGTCTTTCTTGCTCTGTCTGTTTCGCCTTCTTCGGAGGCTCATGACCGCCTTCTAAATATCGCCACATACTTACAAATACAACGTGGAACTGTTTCAAACACTTTAAAAGTTTTGTATACTTCGAACAGTACATTTTACAGTGATTATGGCGAAGAGACATATGTGCTGCGTAAAATGAGTCTGAATGTCTAAGACGTTCTGATAATAGTCAAGACAAAAAGAACTAGAGAAATTCAACCAAACATGTGATTTCTAACGTAAAGTATATGCTGTATGTAGACTCTCTCATAGCTCACAGCACTCGGAGCTTCGCTTTACTAAAATTAAAGCTAAACGAATTATTTTGTATGTATCGATGCACAGGGCGCACAGTACAAGGTTATTCGAGTACGATCATGGAGTACGTTATGTAGATGGTATCGGTACATACAAAATAATTCATTTATCGTCAATTTTAGTAAAGCGAAGCTCCAAGGACTGTGATAGAGTCTAATGTTGTATGCTACACCATAGGTAGATTTGACATAAACATTGACTAGCGGGCTAGTTCTGACGTTTGACAGGTTAATTTCATGTAAGTAAAATTAGATATATCTTATTGTTCCAAATTCCAATTGGTTATAAGGACTGACAGGTTGTTGCACAGGGTGCTCAGGCTCAGTTAGTTTTGTTTACAAATACATACATACATACATACATACATACATACATACATACATACATACATACATACATACATACATACATGCATACATACATACATACATACATACATACATACATACATGCATACATACATACATACATACATACATACATACATACATGCATGCATGCATGCATGCATACATACATACATGCATGCATGCATACATACATACATACATACATACATACATACATACATACATACATACATACATGCATACATACATACATACATACATACATACAAACAAACAAGTAAACAAAAAAATAAAAAGTAAACAAACAAACACAAACAAACAAACAAACAAACAAACAAACAAACTACCCGTCACATGAGTAGATACATACATGAATAAACGACAACAAACCAACGAACAAACACTGCCCCCCCCCCCCTTCCGAAATGGTCACAAATGCAAATAACGTTATTGTGTTTGTTTGTTTGTTTGTTTGTTTATTTATTTATTTGTTTGTTTACTTGTTTATTTTATATTTTTTTGTTTACTTGTTTGTTTGTATGTATGTATGTATGTATGTATGTATGTATGTATGTATGTATGTATGTATGTATGTTTGTATGTATGTATGTATGTATGTATGTATGTATGTATGTATGTATGTATGTATGTATGTATGTATGTATGTATGTATGTATGTATGTATGTATGTATGTAAGTATGTATGTATGTATGTATGTGTGTGTGTATGTATGTATGTATGTATGTATGTATGTATGTATGTATGTATGTATTTGTAAACAAAACTAACTGAGCCTGAGCACCCTGTGGTTGTTGTAGTTCTGAGAAACTCTCGTTCAGAAATCTGTCGGTGTCTGACCAACGGACCGGTGTTGCTGGGCACACCTCAAACATCTCAATAAAATCTATGTATTGAACGAAGTGTTTGTTTTACATCTGGATTTATGTGAATGTTGACAGTACGATAATAGCATGTAAATCAGGTCAAGGAGAGTACTGGATCCGGGTGTGCACTTGTAGTATTTCCCGAATTCCCTTGTGTGCGGCCTCTTTTCTTTTGTTACATTCATGCATATAGAAGGGTACTGGTCACGCCATTGTACATGTACTTCTCCGTTAGTAACAGCCGGTGGATACTCGGTGTTTACAGTACACAAACAAGGCAGGCCTTGGTATTCATTTCTCATCAGCGAGCCAAAGTTGTTGGTTTTTTTTGACGAAAAACAAACAGGTTTCTCGAAAGTAAAATACGAGAGTATATTTTAGGCCTAATAATACCTTCATGTTCTTAGTCAATTTTCACTTTCGATTATAATATTGTAATTCAAAATACATGTGTATGTTAGCTAGCAATCTGATTAAAATCCGATGTAGATGTCGGCTAATCGTGCATTGCTATCTTACCATCGTTATTTAGCTTGAATTGACCTTCGTAGTACATGTTTACGTTTTTAGCCTGATCGCCTCCTCAGGCTAAAAAATGTAAACATGTACCAAGGTCAATTCAGGCAAAATAACGATGGTAAGATAGCAATGCACGATTAGCCGACATCTACATCGGATTTTAATCAGATTGGTTAGCTAGCTGACACCTGCTGTAGAAGAGAAGAAAAATTCGTTAGAGGGGGAAAATAATTGCAATTTCTTAAATAAAACAAATAGATAATAAAAATAGTATTTCTACAGATAATTAATAAATGATACAACATTATTTCCGCTATAACTGATATTTTAATTTTGTGAGTTTTCACTCGCATTGCAAAAAAAAATCAAAAGTCAGTTAGGATAGCGGGAATATGAAATATTACTCGCCCCTAGACAAAAAGTGCGCGCGATTGTCAGTAGAAATGGTATACCAATGTTAAACTGCAGCCAGTACTTCCTCCTTATTCAGGTTTTAATCAAACTTATCATTCACTGGACAACCCCTAAATCCAAATGGTTTAGTCCAAATAAGAGCGCACTGCCATATGAAACCGAGGACACCCTAAATGGTTTAGTCCAATCATGCGGGCTTAGAATAATCTATACATCCCGTATATACAGAGCTAGAGATGTGCAGAAGTTGTGTGTATACGTGTTAAGTAATCATGGCATGTAGTCGTCGTTCAGTTCTAGTCGCTATATTCGCTTGCAGCGCCGGACACATTACAATTGCATTGTTTATGATCTATGCAAGAAATCAAACAGGAACTCCGACGATAGAAACAGGCAAAGAGCAGGCGTCGTGCAGGCTCCCTGATGGAACGGAGAAATGTCCCAGTGCGCAAGACGTGGCCTCTCATGTCAACGATGAAGTCTCGAACAAAAGTGTTGTCCCGGTCAACGCTCAGGATATTATCGGGAAGCCCTTGGTTGATTTTATCCGTGGAATGGCATCAGAGAACAACCAATCACACCTGACGGATACGTTAAAAGACGACCCTTGGGGTTATGTGAAATTTGGAACATCACAGGTAAATATTGAAATTCGGGCAGAGATAGACATGAGAGGCACCATTCTACTCGCAGACGTGATTACATGTATCATGTATCCAACATTACGTGTAATTTCTTGTAATATTCCACATGTCATAATATCTGACTGACCTTGTTATCAGTTACAGACTGTGTCAAATGAAGGATTCTGATTATCAAGTACATGTATTTTGATCCCTTAATAATATTTTAAAAACCCAAACAGCTAGCTCAAGCCAAACTCGTGTATTTGTAACTTGAAAGGGATATGTGGCTAGGCACATTTAATAGAAGGGCAGGTTGTTGTGAGGCAGAGTGTGGGGGAACGGTGGATAGAGAGACAGGGGAGTCACTCCAGTTGTGGCTAAAATCAGAATACTTTATTTCACAGGATAAGTAATGTTAAAAGCTCAGAGTATAGGAAATGGGTTGTATCTAATATTGGTATAGGGTATATATGATCGTGTTGATAGATATATACAACATCTATTTATGTAAGCGATTATATTACTGACATCATGAGATGTGCGAGAATATTCTTGAAGTTGAAATGACCTCTGATGTCTCCGACAGGATATCAGATATGGTTACAAACTGTCCACTGGCTCTGTTGGATACAACCACGCAGAAACCAATTAGAATTTGCAAATTAAAGGATTGTAAAATCGTAATTTCTTGCTAATATAACGCAATGTAAAACTTGTAAATCGTATGCAAAAAATGTATTACACATTCCGGGGCAACCGTGTATGTAAGACAGTCAGGAAATTGTGTCGTGTGATTTACAGGGGGTGTATTAAAATGGCGTTTCTAGTGAACTTTGAGACTAAATGTTTCAAAGTGTTGTTTACATTAGTCTGGATGCCAAAATGGTCTCTGACTAGTAAACTAACTCTGAGCACATTAGATGTAAGTCGTAGGAACTAGTCTATCTGGATGCCAACCACGAGTGAGTGGAAGTGTAAATCGTAACTATACAGTGTAGGGACAAGACTGTGTTTACATGTGTCAGATGTGACCTTAATGCCGATTGTGTACAACCTGAATTTTATGGTGTTTCGCAGTAGAATTTCACTAAGTCAACTTGACTCATGGAGACTTCAGTAAAACTGTTTTGAAAGTGAAAGTGTCTTGTAAACTAAAAACTGAATTCTCTGTATCCAAAGCTATATATCTAGATGATAACTGAGCATCAGGGTTTCTAATGTCATCACTATATGAAAAAATCCCTCTATGGTATAAATGCGGAGGAGGGGAAATATCGTGATTTTTTTCTTCCCAAAACCAAATGAAATGTCGGTCTGAATAACCCTTTTGTGATAGTTTTGATAAAATATGTACAGACATCTCAAGGGAACGAAAATAGACGTGCGTGAAGGTCAAGTTTTAAAAATGTTTAGGGTCGGTGGTTTAAAGTAGGGTCAGGTCAGGTCATCGTTAACACCCAATTCTTTTCTAGTTTGCCTGAATAACATTCTCACGCACAAGCAAAGCCAAGGCATATGTAATAAAAGGATGTCCTTGAAATTTATTTTGAAAGCATCAATGTTACTGATCATCACTAGATACTATGCTACTCTCGTTCGCTTTCAACGTGTCGCAGCTACAGATCCAAATTAATGCCACTCTTGCTTAAGGCGCTCGAAATACTTACATTTGCCTTCTGGCTGTCACACGACGAGCTCATACTAATTACGGATCATGTTATAAATGAAAAACTATTGTTATTTTGAAAGCCTCCACGTCGCTGATCGTCGCTAAATACTATTCTACTGTCGTTCACTATTCATAGGATTAAGGGTATGTGAGCATGGTGAGCATGTGTCGCAGCCACAGATGCAACGAATATACATGTACATATGCTTACAATCGATAATGTTTACTTAAATTAAACTAAATTGATTTACTGATTTATTGAGAATATGTGTCACGACCACAAATACAACTAATATACAGACTGATGCCACCTTTTCGGAGCTCGAAATGCGAATATTGTTTACTTAAATTAAGCTTTCATATTTATTTATTTATTTATTTATTTATTGAGAACGTGTCATAGCCACAGATACAACGAATATAGAGTAATGCCACCCTTGCAGAGCTCGAAATGCCGATATTGTTTACTTAAATTAAGCTTTCGTGTGCGTGTGTTTGTTGATTGATTGATTGATTGATTGGTTTGTTGTTTTGTTTGTTTGTTTGTTTGTTTGTTTGTTTGTTTGTGTGTTTATTTATTTATTTATTTATTTATTTATTTATTGAGAACGTGTATCGCAGCCACAGATCCAACACCAGAATATACAGACTGATGCCACCCTTGCGGAGCTCATATATATATATATTATTTATTTATTTATTTATTTATTTATTTATTAGAGATATTTACGGGTAGCCCAATTACGACACTTTCAAAACATTATTTTATCTTCGATCCATAATGACGAAACTCCTTGTTATGTTTCCTCGACTTGTGTGTGCTCGACTGTACAAAGAAAACCATATCCGGTAACAGTCGGATTATTGATTCTAGCCACGTTCATGATTACTACTTAGTCATGGATGGCACACAAGGCTTGTTAAGATTTTTATTTAATCAAAACAAAAAAAAAACAGGAAGGACGCTGTCAAAAGATCAACATGATAAATGTATTTGAAAGCATTTGTAATGTTATCAGTTCAATATTCACGTGTAACCGCCTGTGCTGTGTCAGGTTATCATTGACAATGGAGGGGGCCGGGGGGGATCTATAGGTTAACTCGTCGGAAGAGTCGGCAGCTAGTTGGAGTCACATGACAATTTCGAGAATGGAAATTGCGATATCACTGGTGATATAAGTAATATGATATAAATTATTGTTTTTTCTACTTCGCAACAACCCATGTGCATGCACGTCATTGGGCAAGGTGTTCAAAATACGAGTCAAAATGTTCCAAGTCGCCCTTGTATTTCCCGATTTTTCATAAATTATGCTGCAGGTGTAATTATCGTTCCCACCATTCATTCAAATAATTGTGACCTAAGGGGGTTGTCACTACTTGTCTAGCCTTTCGTAGTGACAAGCCGCCCCCCCCCCCTAGCCCTTCCTTTAATAGAGCACTTGTATTTTCCATGGCCGAACGACGAAAAATATTGGGGAATAATACTTTTTTAGAACAATAAAAAAATACGATCATATTATAGAATTGACACATTACGTCATACTAAACTTCATACTAAATTACGTCATACTAAACTTGCTGACGCTTCAATCGTACACAGGAGATGAAACGTTCACTGCAGTTCAAAGCAGTGTTTCGAGACTGCATTTTCATTCAAGGCTGTAGACTGAATATCAAGTTTAATTAATTAATTCAATAGCTCTTTTTTATTCATCAATAGTAGCGTATGAGGATTGGGTACTCATTTTGCATTTATATAAAACAGTTTTATTATTATGGCATCCTACTCGAAAAATCAATATGAAACAACATATGCCAACTTAAAGTCATCAAAGAATTGCAAAATAGCTAACAAATGTGTAAGGTGTCTGTTATTGTACGTACAATAATAAACCCTTTACACATTTACTATCTCAATCTTTTGCAATGTATTGAGTTACAAACAAGGACTTGGCATTTGTTTTTTTCATATCGATTTTTCAAGTAGGATACCATAATAATAAAACTGTGGTATATATTATATAATTAAAAATCCTAAATAAATATTCAATCCTCATCCATATATATGGCCAATGTAATACACTTTTCATTGTGTCATTAAATTTGTTTCGTTACATGTACTATGCGATTATTGCATAACGTATCTACCATATGCTTCTATCGACCTAGTCAGCTTTAACTTGCAGTCGGCGTGTTTTGTAAATAACAATCGACTCAGCACGTAAAAACATAACATTGGGCACATGCAGATTAGCAGACATTTTGTAGAACGGTGTTTCATTAAGCTGTAAACTGAGACTTGTTACACCACAAAGATAAATCTAAAAATTTCAAAAACAAAAATACAACTTTCGTCCATAATTCTTAAACTTATACAGTTGTCGATATAGAAGCAAGGGCAATATATGTTAATAATGTTTATAAATATATAAATTTTGTGTAAATTACTAAGATGGACATTCTTTATCATTTTTAGGGTCTCAACTTTCACTGCAGCGAATGTGCCCTCGTTTCGTCATCTTCTCGTTTATTAAAGCAAGCTGCTGGCCACGACATCGACTCCACGTTATGTGTCATCAGAATGAACAACCACCCAACTCAGAAGTTTTCTGGAGACGTTGGTGAAAAAACAACCATTCGAATGATTTCCCATGTCGCTGTTCCGACTGTACTTGCAGAACGCAAGAGTCTATTAACTGGGATTTCAAAACCTGATATTGTTATCTTGTGGGGTAATCCAGCATCCTTCGAAAGTAAGCAAAGCCATGTTTACAATGCATTGAAGCAGCTGCAAGAATTCCACCCCGACATCCGATTCTATACGTTGAATCAATTGCAGTACGACTTTGCAGAAACGGTGTTCCGTAGAGAAACTGGTTTTGATAGGTGAGTAAGTAATCTCTACAGAAAGTTACATAGAACAATTGAAGAACGTCCAAGTACCTACAGCTGTATTCTCAAAAACGCATCGCGCGCACGCGCACCCGCACGCACGCACGCACACACACACACACACACACACATATAAATACATACATACATACATTCATACATACATACATACATACATACATACATACATACATACATACATACATACATACATACATACCCTTACAGAAGTAATTGTAAAATGTAAATTCCGATTGATTTATTTTGTAATTCGTAAATTGTGTTTTTTTAAATCGTAAATGTAAAAGCTGAAATTCTTTCTTCATGATTTGTAATTGAACACTTAATTTTCCCGTGAACTGTACTAGGAACTCCTTGCCCACCCTCGTTAATGTTACACACAGGGGCACATATTATTGTTTAGATTGCCGTTTTCCTAAGGAAAATATCATACGAATCCTGCTGCTACAAATGTATCAATCTCTATACAAGTAGATATAACACCCTCACAGGTAGGAAATTATAGTCAAAATGTTGTTATATTTAGCCCGTAGACAAGGAAAACAACAATCTAAGAAATACTACACGCCCCTGTGAAGTTAAATAACATCGTCACTCTTTCGTTGATTCTGACAGGATAGAAACAAAAACCTGGTTATCTACAGGATGGTTTACTATGATATTAGCGTTGAAAGCATGCAGTAAAGTAACAGTATATGGAATCACTAATCCACAGTACTGCAGGTAATTTGATACATGTACTACCAAACCAGAGAGACTATAGAGATTCAATGAGGTGGCATGGCATGATGTTTTACTGTCTCATACATCGTTCCTCTGTTACAAATTCCAAAAAAAAATCTGATAGCTTGTCGTGCACTCACATGAAATGTAAATAAACAGATGTGAGTTTGAATCTTTTTTGTTTCATTCGACATATAAATTTGTATGTTTAGGTTTATTGGTCGAATGCATACATTCATGTTATGTGATTGTCATGCGACAAGGGTATTATGTTGATTGCTCAAGCCTGCTTAGGTTCTATAGTTTGTAAAAAATTATGTTGAAAATCTATGACAATTTTACCACATTTGCCACCCTTACACCTGCCTCACTGGAAACAATGAAGTTGTGATATGATAAATGACGTACATGTAATGATTTAATTTTCTCTAAAATGAAGGCCTAACACCAAACCATACATATACATGTACAGATAAAACAATTATACAATAATGTGAATTTTATGAATAGATATGAACATCTGAAAATAATCACTGTACTAATTGTATTTGTCTACAACATAAAGTGACAGTTTTATCATGTGTGTAATAATTTTGAAATTGTTTGCTAACATTCACTATTTCTTTGAGTTAAAATCCATTTCAGTAGACTGTCAGTGACCTCAATTTTTAGTAATCAGTGCCACCACCAACACAAGATACCATTGAAGCGTACCTAATTTATACAGTCCTTTCGGCTTTTAATATCGTGAAGTATTTTCTATAGCCGGGGTCACAACCACCTTTTGTTGGTTTACAGAATGGTTGAGATGTCTGAATGGGGCTATAGAGAACAAGTGTATTGTTCTCAAGTTTACAACATGTGACAGACAAATTAAATGATAAATAGGGAGTGTGTATGTACATATTTTGAGGGTCTATGGTACAGTGTTGTAGCCAGCCTTTTGAAAGAGTGGGACATAGTGTCCCTATACTTTCATTTCTCTGGGTCATCTTAAATGTTTTTGGGACATTATAAAAAAAAAGCGCCAATGGCATTGTAGCACAACTGTACAGTTTTTAAAATATTTACCCATATGCTGATCCATGCTAGATATTTGCTGAATGATTATGCAGTTGCCTATCCAACCCTGTTGTTACCTATGCAATATACGCAATCATTTGGCTGTTGTTATAGGCGTGGTCATGTTGCTAAACATATTTGCATACAATTTTAGTGTGGGTCATCTATGACCCGTCACTTCCAAAATTGTGGGTCAGGTCCAAAAAATGTGTATCAAATGACCCCCCAAAAAAACCTCTGGCTGCAACACTGATGGTGTATGTCAGTTTTTAGCACAACTGAACTGATAAGGTTCAGTAGTGCTATAAGCATGGCAAAGTGTCTGTCTGTCTGTCTGTCTGTCTGTGTGGATGTGTATGTGTGTGTGTGTCTGTGTGTGTGTGAACAACTTCCTAGTCAAAAACTGCTGGACCGATTGCTTTGATATTTGGTGGGAACATTCTTAGGGGTGAGTGAATTAAGATTTGTTCATGACATGATGAGTCTCTTGGTAATATGCAAATTAGGGCTAAAATGTGTCTTTTTGGTCAAAATACGTAGAATTCCAAAACTACTCAGCAGATTGGGCTGAAATTTAACATGGATACATCCGTGGGTGTATAGATGTAGAAATGTTAAGCATATGATGATCTCATCAGTAATATGCAAATTAGGTGTAAAAATGTTAATTTTGGTCAAAAATTTATATCTCAAAAAGTACTTGGTCAATGAGACTGAAACTTGGTGAGATGTTTCTAGAAGTGTTATTCTGCAGATTTTCTTCAAATATTTTGACACAATTGCCCTACCAACCGTGACCACGCCCTTAGCAACAACCAAATGGCAGTATATTTTGATCAAATAAGAACATCATCTGGTAGGCAAGTGAGTAAACATTCAAAAAATGTATGTAAATATCCCTATCAACCATGACCACACCCAAAGCAACAGCCAAATAATCATATATATTGCGAAGATAACAACGGGGATTAATAGACAAATGAATAAACATTCAAAAAAATGTATGTAAATGTGCCTAGCAACAAGACCATGCCCATAGCAACAGCCAAATGATCACATATATTGCAAAGATAATATTAGGAATTCACACACAAGTGAACAAAAACATTCAAAAATGTATGCAAATATATCTAGCAACATGATCACGCCCATAGCAACAGCCAAGTGATCGGTATATCACAAAGATAGCAACATGGTTGGATAGGCAACTGGATAGTCATTGAGCAAATAAACACGTATTGTTAGCATGGACTAGCATATGGATAAACATTTTTAAAAACTGTACAGTTTTGCTACAACGCCATTGGGGTATTTTTATATATTATCTTAAGAATGCAGGCTTCAAATTCAACATAATTTGGTACATATGTTAATCATAATAAAGCACATATGTCGTATATAGTTTGTTGTAGTTTTAATGAATAATTTGCATAATTAATGAGTTGCAGTAATGAGGCTACAACTTAAAAATGCACACTTCAAATTCAGATAATTCGGCATATACATCAACCATGACAAAGCACATATATCTGACAAAGCCTGTTTGTATAGTTGTTAGTTTTATTGAGTAATATGTGTAATTAAATGATTTTGATAATTAGGCAGTATCTTTAGATACTGTAGTAGCAGGCCGGTGAGGGCGTATCTTAGAGTCGCGGAATGATGTCACTAATATTTTCGTGCTTTCTTTCCCATTTCTAGTACACACCGTGCTGAAAAGGACCTGCCGTATCATTATTTTGGTCCAAGTCCTGGCGACGAGTGTTTCATCTTTAATAAAAGTGAAGAACATAAAAAGGAAAGTCATCGTTTTTTGACCGAGAAGTATGTCTTTAATAGATGGCGCAAACTGTACGATCTCAGTTTTCGAGTTCCGTCGTGGGATTCGATTGACTTAGTTACAAACTCAACGAGCACAAACTCATGATTATTAATGATATGAAAATCTACAAAATCTCTATGCATAATATGACGTCAGACTCCTTACTGTCAGTTACATAAGGCCAAATAAAAAATTAATGTGTTTCCGAAAACCCGACCAACCTTAGTTTAAGCCGCCGACCCTAAACAGTTTGTTTTTTACATTCAAAAAGTAAACTTTATTTTTATTTCCGTGTACATTTTCTCGTCAAAATATCCAACTGGTTAATTCTTTTTTAAAATCCCATTCCAGAGGAACAGAGTCTTTTAAGACCGTAAGTTGAATTTGTACAGTACAGTCTGCATATTGCATGTGTTCATCTACATCACATATAACTGTCTTCAATGACATTAATTTCTTATAAACCTCCCCAAACTATCCTAGAAGTATTGTGACCAACGATTAGCTAATGTTAGGGTCCAATCAATTTCTCCACAAAAATGAAATAAAATAAAATAAAACTCCAACTTACCTAATGTCCCATTTTCTGTGACGTCATCTCATCTGAAACACACATATTTTGCCTCATGTATAGTTTGAAAATTTAGTGTTAGAGGCTGAAAAAGTTTTTGAATGAAAGACATACCATTTTAGAAACCTAACTAATAACTAATGACTTTGAGATAATAAACAAAGCAACTCTAGTTGCAGAACCACCATTGCAGAACTTATCCAGGTTTTGCTTCTAACTGGAAGACATTTTATTTCAGTCACGATGGTAGGCATTTGAAAAGTTCCTTGACCCCTGCGACAAGGAAACAGTTTACCGGTCAATTGATAGTCTCGGTTACCCAGACTCTCACCGCTGGGGGCTCTTCTAAGAGACCACCCAGACATAGCCTCGGTTACCCAGACTTCTCACTGCTAGGGGCTTTTCTATGAGACCACCCAGACGAAGGTATGAGGAAACGACATTCCAACTACCACCCCCCACCCACCCACCCACCAGATATATCTCCCGGAGCAGTGCATGCTGGGGAATACTTCCACGTCCAACATTGCAGACTGAATCTTTGCGCAGATAACCACTTCTCAAGTGACTGATACATCTTACATGTATAATATAACGAACGGGCCTAACAAGCCCATTATTCATGACTTGGAAGAAATGCATTGTGTATCTTCTGGTGCGGGATAGTTGGAGTGTCATTTCCCCAGACTCTCATCTGGGTGGTCTCGTAGAAGAGCCCCCAGCAGTGACAGTCTGGGTAACCGAGACTATCCAACTGACTGTGATACACTGTGTCTCTCCATCCTCACCGGCCTACTCTAAAATGAGTTGACCAGTCAACAACAACAAACCAAAAGTTAATTGATAAAAATACTCAGATGTGATAAACCATAGACAAGGTTATGGATGAACTGATAAGTTTTAGAATATATACTCGGCACCATCAACAAAATTTTCAAACATCTACCACTAGTCTCAGTTACCCAGATCCTCTGACTTCCACCGGCACTATAGAGTCCAGAAAAATGCAGCGTTTAAGTGATTTTAACATAAGATTGTCATTAGACTTGGAGAGTTTCTGAAAAATTCCTTATGTTAATTTCGTAATTGTACATTTTTCACGGAAATCTAGGTATGTTTTTTTTAAAAATTGTCTTTGTTTCTTCAGAGGTTGTGTTGTCGGTCAGCCTCGACTCTACACAGCCATCTTGTACCAATAACTTGTATACAGCATTCTCCCTGCCTACTGGGGCTGGTGGAAGTCAGAGGAGTCTGGGTAAACGAGACTACCCCTCGTGAATTGTTGCCGGATAGAAATAAAACGCTAGATAAGTTCCACAATGGTGCATGTACCTGTATGTTATGGAATAAAACGCTAGATAAGTTCCACAATGGTGCATGTACCTGTATGTTATGGAGTATCACATGAAGTTTTTTAGATTGAAGATATATAAGTCATGTCGTTCAGCCATACATAACTGTCATAACAATTCTTCTCTTGTTGAAATAGGTTAACACGACACGTCGAATTTTACAGACGCTTTCTTTGGGAGCTCTAGGTAAAATGCTTGCATAGGATATGATATTAGTTGTGCTTTTATCACAGCTTGTTGTGTCCTGTTCGTCAAAAAGGTCTCTATCACAGATACCACTACTTCAAAGTGCCCATGCTACAAACTACTAGTCGCAACTTAGATTCCAACTTTTCATAGGAGTGGAGTTAACAAGGCATTAGCATAGGCCAATCTCAACAGATTTATGCTACATTTTATACGTTGTAAATATTTCTTTGAATCATGGACATTTATTTAGTGAAAACTGACGAGGAGAGGTCAAAACACGGCAGCCACCCAAGTCACACACACACATGCATTTCGGGGTTCCACACTACGACAAGCTATCCAGTACCAAGGAACGCTCAAACATTGGAAACCTTTGATCGTGATCAAATAAATGTACTATATAGCTTATGAAAGACCTTTTCTCCAAGTGAAGTCTAGCGTTATGCAGATAAGTTAACGATGTGGTTGCCAAGGGTAAATAAGGGCTGACGTACAGTCGTGACGCGACGCACTGCCTTCTTCAACAATCAAGCATATGGACATGCGCATTGGCTGACCGATGGCCTTTATAGACAGTTCTGTCATTTAGTAAACATTCCTTGTATGAAGTGATTTTGAAATGATTTTTCTAGCTTTTTTATTGTGCTGGTATACACAACTGTTTTTTGTTATTTATTCAATTATTTACAATTCAATTTGATACAAGTTTTTGAATATTTATAGAAATGTAACACTCAGAAAATCTTTTGTGAATGTGAAATTTTCTTATAGGAGATGACCTTTAAATAGAATTATGATGATAGACACCACTAGAAATATTACAATTAAAATAACGAAACATGAAACAAACTGTTGTATGGCTCGACAAAAATTTTACTAACACTGCGACATTTTAACGTTTAGGCCAACAAAAATCTGACCCACACTGCTACATTTTAACGCCTAGCTAAACAAAAATCTTGCCAACAGAGATACTTGTCGGGTATAAGACGATAAAATGTAATGTTAGTAAGTTTGTTGAGCCAGGCGATAAAATGTTGCACTCTGTTGGTGCAATCATCTAAACTATAGCACGACTCGAGTTCATTACGGACGATCGCACGATCGATGTCACACAAGCTCAATACACGAACTTTGTTCGTTTAGGGAGGGAGGGGGGGGGGGGGCATGGGGTCATCATCATGTTTTTACATAGCATCGATCGTAGTGGTGTCACCGCTACAGTTCTCATCATAGTTTACATCATATATAATGTGTCGATGTCGCATGTGTGAACGTTCGTTTAGGGGGACGAACGAACTTCGTTTATTGAGCGTGTGCTACACTGTGCGATAGTCTATCGTCCCTAAGTAGCTTACTCCACGTTCACACCATGTACCAATCAAATGTTTAACACACTTATTTCTAGGTCCAATATTGTTAAAAGCAGCTGAGTAACGCCATCAAATAAAAGAGCTGAGACATCAAGCTAATGAATGTGTTTGAATTATCATTTTTTGAATGGAAATCAAATACACCTGTGTGTGGTCACAAATTGGCCAATATATTTTGAGGATGTGTTCCCAAATTAACATGTCATTGCGAGCAACAGGCCAGTGATTGGCCAATTCATTTTTACCATGTGGCACTAGAGGAACACGTGTTTCCATCAATTTTGCAACTATTGGCTTTGCTTTTTGATGGAAGCACGTGTAGTTGGCACTGGACGTTGAGGGGCGTTTGTAGAGATAGTAGTCTGGTTTGTCTTCTCCACGATTTGACGAACAGACTGGTGAGTAAAATTGAATCCCTGTAACCTCTAAATGTTTACGTCGCCTTCTAAGAATTTTGTTTTCGTCCACAAGACTTGAAATCATCTCCGCCGCGTGCCTCAAATCCTAGTTTGTTTTACTGACCACGGGGTTATCACTATCGCCTCTCTCTAAGTCTGTATACGTATACGTACATTCGATGTCATTTCATTAATCACTGTTGTAGTACATGTGCCGAGTGTGGTACGTTTTTTTTCAAAATGTGTATCGTACTCGCATTTTGTCAGTATAGAATTCAAACTTCTGAAATTATCAAAACCTACGAAAATTAGCAGCAAGTTTGGGACATCATTTACCACAATTGTGACTCTGTTGTTTGTGTGTACAGCAATATCGTATTGTCATGCGATTCATATTTGACTCTAACTTTGGTGTTAAAGTTATATTTTCGACCTCCAAAAAGTCTTTGAATTTGATCAGCACATATTCTTTGATGCTCTGATTTAAGCAAGGTGTGGGCATTGAACTTAGTACGTCAGTTTGAGACTAGTAGTTACAATAATGGTAGTTTAGGGTTGTTGTTTTTTTAGCTTTCTTTGTTGTTTTCGTTTGAGCTTTTTATTATTCCAAGGTTTGCTCTAAAGTTAGTTTTTGAGTGCAAACCTCGGAAGAATAAAAAGCTCAATAATGAAAAATTGAAGGTCAAAGCGAAACACCAATATTACTACATCTATGTTGGCGACATAATACTTAAAACTAACACGTCACAGTTTATGCTTTATACAATATTTTTATTAGATGCAAATGAAATGAGTGATTTTTCAAGTGGAGAGCATTCCGGGAGGGCATTGTCTTAATATTGTATCCTACCAATGCAATATTGCACAATGTCGATGCAATCAGGTATTATATAAGGTACCCGTGACATAGCTGCATTAATTGTTACAGTAGCGTTTGATGTGATTTTGAGGGTTTTTTCGTCTGTTTTTGTGCCTTTTTTCGTTCCGAAGTTTAACCCGAATCAAACGCTACAATTCCTCTAACGCAAACGCAAATAGACGGAACCGATTCAGATCTGAATCGCAAAGTTGGGCGGATTTTTCTGCTAAATTACGCCTTACCTGGCAAAATATCCGTCATTTCCAAACGCCAACATTAATTTACCAAGCCTTCAAGACCCAAGAAGTGTTCAGAGGTACCCCAATTCCGCCAAAATCGGCAAATATAGCAACGCATACAGCATTTTGAAACGGGCAGTACGCTGACGCCTCGCTCACGTTTTCAACGTGGTCTCGTCTATTTACGTTTGCGTTAGAGGAATTGTAGCGTTTGATTCGGGTTAAACTTCGGAACGAAAAAAGGCACAAAAACAGACGAAAAAACCCTCAAAATCACACCAAACGTTACAATTATTGCAGCTACTTGTGACACAAAGGGTTTAGACACGTGAAGAGGTGTAACACAGACGAGTCAAATTGATGGAAACGCGGATTCCTCTAGTGCCATATTCAAAATGAATTGGCCAATCACTTGACCTGTTGCTCGCAATGACATGCTAATTTGTGAGCACATCCTTGTTTGTGGGTGTAATCAAGATTATAATCTGGGGTGACGTCGACATTCTGGTGTTACAGTAGCAAACATCAGAATCGAGCTCCGTGCGGTAATTCAGTCTGAAAACAGTCTGTGTCGTGCAACTTTTGCTTCAAAGGACATTTACTAGTCATGATAATCCCATGGAAGTAGAAGAGTATAATGGGATTGCTGTATGTTCACTTGTTAGCTAATACTTCATTCAAGGAGCTGATATTCTATTCATGCATGGTCAGAATTCAAAATAATGACGTCATTAGTTATTTACGAATATTCAAAAAATACCGTCACCGGTGTCTGCATTGGAAAAAGACTAAAATCAACCCTATGCCACGTTGATTTCTACAGTCCGTTTTAATTCCGAAATCGATATTTCATGGGATCGATTCTTCCGGGGTTTCCCAACTGTGGTCTTTCCGGTGCAGACACCGATGACGGTATTTTTTTTGGAATATTCATAAAATACCAATATTAATAGCGTCATTTTGTAATATGACCATCCGTGAATAGATTGTCAGCTCCTTGAACGAAATATTGGTTCACAAGTGACTGTGGGTTGTTGTCTTTGTGTTGTGTTTACATACGTATACACGATAGCGTACCAGCTTTTAGCGACAGTTATCCCGAGACCATATGCCGGAGATTACCGACTACCATGACGACTACGGAAACTCGCAGAGATGTTCTCAAATTTGCATGTCTCTAATGTAGTTACGACACCGTGAAAGCTTGTCGTACGTAGTTATGGACTCCCGATTCAGAGACTCTCAGAGAGTGTTGCATTTGCGAGACAACCCCACCCTCACCCCAGATGCACTGTAAGTTCTCAAATTTTACATATTGTGTACTGTAAGCGAGTGCATGATGATGGGCACACATGTACTGTATTACATAAGGCAACATTAAAAAAATGTTCTTTTCCGATAACAAGGCTTCATAATGTAGGGTATGTAGGTATGGTTGTTGTTGTTGTTCTTGTTGTTGTTGTTGTTGTTGTTGTTGTTGTTGTTAAATTACTACTATAATAGTTTGGCAAGGTGTAAAGTAAATGATGACAACTATAGCATTTGAAGTAGACGAACACAATATATATACAAGACTGTCTGTACCTTATAAATTCAATTTGCAGTCTGAGAAGACATAGTTTCACTGAAATAGTATTTTTTAAATAAATGACCAAAGATTCCTGGAAAGAAATTTACACAGAAATAGATTGAACTAAATTCTTACCAGTTTGCCTTTTTGAACGTAAAAAATGTTGTGAGTCGGTAAGTTAGACAAGGGTCGGACGAATTATCGGAAAGACACACACACACACACACACACACACACACACACACAATAAATTGAAAAAATCCGTCAAAGTCATAGATTGAACTAAATTTCTCACCATTTTGTCCTTTTGAACGTAAAAAATGTTGTGAGTCGGTAACTTAGACATGACAAGGGTCGGACGGATTAACGGAAACACACACATCACACAAAAATTTAATTGAATTGAAAAAATCCATCAAAGCCATAATACATAGTAATACTAATACATCAACACAAACACAATATTTGATCAAGTGATGACCTCTTTTCCAAATGTCTTATTAATTCTGGTATTAATTTGCTTGAAAGTACAATCAATTTAATGTCCATTCATCTATTTACATTAACCCAACGTAGTCCACGGATATGAGGAGAACAGACAAATGGCAAGCAAATATAATTCATGACTGAAATAATTTCTGGGTCACATTGACGCAACATTTTCAAAATTGTTCTTTAAATTTGCATATGCAGAATGCCTGGCTAGATACCTGGGTCCCGTTCCTCGTGTAAGGGAACAAGCAGAATTTAAGGCCTGAGGAGAAAAAGGGGGGGGGGAATAATTGGATGCGAGGGAGAGTTATGAAAATTCTGATGGTCTGAAAGGGGCCCGGAAGGAAATATTTTGCTCAGGGTTTGAACCAAATTAAACCCCAGGAGCGATCGTTTACTTAGATACATGTACATTTTGCAAAATATCTGGCGGCTTCACCGCAATAAAATCTTAAACCTTATTTTAATAATGAGGTGGGTGACGTGGGTGACGGCTATGAAAATGTGTTTGTGTATGCCTTGTGTCTATGTCTATGTCTATGTCTATATATATATATATATATATATATATATATATATATATATATATATATATATATATATATATATATATATATATATATATATATATAATATCTCGCAGTTGTATACGTTGTATGTTTGCAAAATTCATTGATTCACTTACCTAGAATGTATTTACATAATTACGAGGCAGTCAATAATCAAGCGAATATTTGTATCTGCCTTACTATCTCTTTATAGGTTACAATTAAGACAATATAGCCATATAACAACTGTTACTGTGTCACAAAAGTGGTGATCTCAAAAAAGTTAATTGGCCGGGGTCAGCTATATAAGGTTGACCGGTCAGGCTTGTTGACTAGTTTATGGAGATCAAAAGCATGTTTTCTCACTTAGAATTTCAATTAAGTATAAATTAGAATAACATGTTTCGACAGATGGCTGGCAAGTAGATAATCAAGGTGGTTTAATTTGCGTATACTATGAAGGGCACCTATTGCCGTTGGGGTTTACGCCCTCAACGGTCAGAGACTGGGTAACAGAGACTATCAACTGTGGTAGTATGATATGAAATTTCGAACTTCATTTCATGACGTGCTGTCTGCTGAATAGTTTTATTTACACTTTGTAGACCCATAATCCTGCAGGAGGGCTATCTTTCCAATCACCCCCAGATTAGATATTACCACAACTACAAAGTCTTGGTTACCCAGACCCTTACAGGAAGGCTATCCTTAGTCAGTCACAAGCGAGATAAAATAATCCATGCATGCCAAAATGCAAAATAATTGTGTATATAAGCTATTTTAAAAGTCATAAATGTTTTCCCCTTGTAACTGTCACATGAAGGAGTACATACGTGCTTACAGATTTTTCAGGAATAGTCTAAAATAACTAACTGCAATTATTTTTGCTCGTCAGGGACTGTATTTTGCTACATCTGCGTCAGAAAGACAAGTTACAAAAATTCTAAAAGTGTAAAAATTCTGAACTCATACACCAACCAGTCTGTTTATAGCACTAAGGCGCAACCAATCGAATTCTTTGTTTGCTGTCTGCGTAGTTTATTTGTCGGTAGATATCAAAAAAAAAATTTTTGCTCAAAATTTCTGTGCAAGGCCATATTTCACACTATTGTAAATGGAAAGACTCGACCATTCAAAAATCTTCAGAACAACTACATATATTTCTAAAAAGTTGTTTAAGACAATCAAGCTTTGGATTTTGACATTTATATTTCACCAGTCTAGTAGATTTAGGTACAAACAGAAAATTAATCAAAAGAATAGTGAACTTTACATGACATGCTAGCATTGTGGTTTTTTTCACTGTCTGCCTGGTAAGTTTTTGGCAAATTCAAGGACAGCAAACAAAGTATTTAATTAAAGGGGCCCAACTGTCAGACAGAGATAGCTGTTAACTTGTTAGTCGGAGTCACACACAGCACCATAAACAAACTATACACTCACAGATTCACAAAGAAACAGTCAAAAAAGATTATAGTGAAGTTGCTAATTTATTGCAAAATAAAAAGATTAAAATGCTTTTTGCATATCATGATGAATCCTGGGCTGGAAATAACACAAATACATTCATTATATCCTTAGCATCATTAGTATTCAAAATCACAGCACTTACTCAATTTGATATGAACTTTGACACATAACCCTTAACCCCTAAGCTTTCCCAGCGTGCACTGAATAATCACTGCTGTGTGTACATACTTAATATATACCAATAACTCTAAACTTAGGAATTACAATTCAACATACAGAATGAATGTTACTGATTGGACAGTTTCTAACATGTTACTATGGTAACCCAGACCCTTCAAAATGAGAACGACTCATTGGTTACAGTTATACAAGTTGTTATAATGTTTCGAAATAAAAAATTCTTGCTCGGCTATATGATGAAACAACTGAACAACTATAAGAAAGCGCATGTAAATTTTTTTTGGAAAGAGAAATTGAATTTGACGACGTAACAAAAATATGTTACAGACAGCACCCAGTGAAAGTTATTATCACTCCAAAAATCATTCTCACAGACAACTACACACACTAGATAGACAAAAGACTGAAGGCAGTCTCGAGTTTCTTTTTTTTTCATAGAAAACCTTTCATTTAGAAATACTCTTGCCTTTTGAGAAAGTAAATGTCAAAAAAGATTGTTTGTTTGTGTTTCATTCCTCCACCTTATATACCTTTACTAATATGACTTACAACTGTGCTATACCATTTTCAGTACTCTATGCTACGGTTTCCATGACAATATTGTTGCATTTTAGCTATTTGTAGTGATCTAAGAAATATGATGGTTTATATGTCTTGTTTATTTTTTTTTGTTTAGCTTTAAAAAAGTGACGACTATACTAACTTATAAAATGTATGCTTTGGTAACTGTACGTTGTGGTACAGTTGGCAATTCCCATCTGCAACTTTTGGAACTTGGCAACAATTTTATTTGATACACAGTAATGTTGAAAACTTGCAACATTTTGGTTCTTATTCCCTGGACATTTTGAGGCATAGTTTTCACACAAGTGTCGAAAATTATGTTGCAGTTCTTAGATATTGGTTGCAAATGGGGGGACTGAAGGGTTTGGGTGTTATAACAATTTACTAGCTAAGACTGATCAGCTGTTTGTTTACCAAGCTATACGTCCAGCCCCCTAAAAACCCTGGACAAGGAGGTGGAAATATCAATGGTAAACAAGACAGTAACATGGATAATATAAATTGGCACACTCTTATCTTACTGTTACTACTTGAATCAATTCTTACAAGTCATGAGCGAGTACATTAAAAAACTTACTGTGGCTATGTTAAAAATAAAACTGGCAAGCAGACGAATGGTATACTGATCAAAATATACTTATACCTAGAAAGCCCATGGTCAACGAAAACTTTGTAAAAATATTGATGTTAATGTCCCGAGTCTCCACTATAGTTTCTTTGATCATGGGTTTCCTGTTTTTTTATTCCTTGTTTTGTTGTTGAGTGTCCTGTTTTAACTTCTGTGGTGACTTCTATTTTAGTGTCATGATCCGCAATACGAACCAAGTCTCCATTTTTGTCTTCTCTTTTTATGCTACATCTCTAAATTTGGGTTTATCTCCATGGTTGTAATATCTTCATCTATGTATATCACCATGGTTACATTTCCATGGTTATAACATCTCTATGGATACATCTCCATGGTTACAATATCTCCATTCTTGTCTCCATGGTTACAATATCTCCATGGTTACAGTTATATCTTAAACTGCAGATAGTCATAAAGCGTCACAGACTGCTTCTTTTTTTTTTTTTTTTTAGATCTGCTGCACAAATTATTTACATCTTTTAGTAACCAGAATCTCCAAAAATCTTTTACAAACAGATAAAATATTTCAGCTTGACGAGAAAATAAAAACTTCATCAAAATTGAGCGAAACAAAAAACTTGGAAAAAAAATTGCAGCATTCTTATGTTAAAATAAAATACTGGTGAGACCAATACCTCTTCATGGTACACTATTTGCAGAAAGTATGAAATTGCCAAGGCCGAGTCTTGGCAAGAGAGAGCTATATACAAAATTCAAATTTTATCCTCGTTTTGATTTGCATAAAGTTGACACAATGCGTCCATATTATGTACAGATACATCAAATCCAGTAAGGTTTGTCAGTTCAGAAAGTCTTCAATATTTATGCAAGGTTCAGTTCACTTGTGGTTAAAATAAAAAATCTCTAAATTCAGTCCAGTTCAAATAGTGTCATGAGTTCTTTATTCTTTGTCCTCGCCTCCGACTTTGTCAGGGCTTGGAACTTGATCAGGTGATTTGTCTCCATTTTGTACTCCAGCAGTGCCATTTTGTGCCACGCCCTCAGATTCGGTGGGCTTTTCTTTCGATGGCGTCGTTGTTGGAGTTGTTCTCTTTTTAGGTTTAGTGTCTTTACCAGGTGTTGTCTTGGTTGCAGCCTCCTTTGAAGATTTTGTTGGGATTTTAGATCCCGGGGTAGGGATTTTAGACCCTGGGGTTGTTGGTCGTTTTGTTGCCGACGTTGGTGAATCTTTACTGGGTACCCTTCTAGGTGTGAGCCCAGTACGTCTGCCTGTTGGGGTGTCCTTCTCAGATCCGAGTGACTCACGACTTGTCGTCTTTCTCATACTAGGTTTTGTTGCTCTGAAGCTTCCGGAACCATCTTTCTCAGACCCCAGTGATTCCCGACTAGCACTTCTACTTGGAGTTTTCCTTAATCCTGGTGTTTTCTTAAATTTTGATCCAGTTGGAGTATCTTTGTCCGAAGACAGAGACTCCCGGCTAGCTGTCCGAGTTGGTGTTTTTCTTGGTGTTGACAATCGATCAAATACTGACTCTTTATCGGACTTTGTTGAGGATAAACTCTCTCTACTGGCGGATCGAGTTGGAGTCTTTTTAAGCGATGATCTGGCTGCTGGTGTGGAAGGAGTAGTTCTAGGTGTTGTTTTGTGTGGCGTACGTGTGTATGTTGTCCTACTAACGGTCGGCATGGTGACGGTCCTGGTTTGCAAGGTTTCTGTTCGGAATGTGATCTCACCTCGGGTCATACCACCAATGGTTTTGGACTGGACTTCAGCGGTTGTACGAGTCTTTTGACCATCTATGCGAGTCTGTTTGCCATGGTGCACATGACCAGGACCAGCACCTAAAAACAAAGGAATCCTAAAGTTAGTCTTTGTCAAGACACTTAATATTCTTACTTGTTGGTTTTTTCCACCAATCAATGTAGCTTTGGCAGACGCATATTTTGGCAAGCTTAATCTTAAGGACATGCAGATCACTGAAAGTGTTAAGATTAGTATAAAACACATTAATATAGACAATCGAAAAAAAAATGTGACAAGGCAATTATAACTTTTCATTTCATAAAACTGTCAAGGTTATATTTCTTTGAGATGCATGACGTGTATTTGTGTGTATTCATAAAGCCTTCATAGGTACTTAGTTGATGTGTGATGACATTTTGGCAATAAGCAATGCACAGCATATCTTTGCAATTGCATTTATACCACCTGTTTCAAGTTACTGTTTACTGGCTTTGTTTGATATGTCCAGGCAGAAACTGTAAGAAACTACACTCTGAGATAGCTACATTGCATGAATACAGTTTCTTGTAACATTTTGTCTAAATGAAATGAACTATAAATGTGCCACCATGTAAACATCAGATGCAGACAACAAAAACATTGGCAACTGCATGTCTGTGGCTAGTTGCACTATGTTTAAATGGTTTATTTCAATTACACAAAATGTAGCAAAAACTGTGATGTTGCTCTTAAAGTGATGAATGTACAGTTTCTTATTGGCAGGGTTGTATCAAACAGAGCCTGTAAATGTAATGCGAAACAGACAGTACCTTTCTCGCCAGATTTTTTAAGCAATTTTGAAATGTAAAGTGTTTTTACTTTCTGACTTCATTTCATGCATCCCTTGAACATACTACTGTGATTTTTCTGTATGTAGGGTGCCTTCACATGGCCACTCTGACGGGTAGCAATCAATAACATTATGCCAAATATAGTGATTCATTTTAGCCTGGAATTCCCATAATTTATTTATATCCGATATTGTAATTTAAAAGATGATAATACAACCACTGCAGCAAAACTTATCCAGTATATGCATCGGTTGATCAGTAGCAAACGTGATGAAAATGTTTTTGATGGTGCCGAATTGTCTACAGCTTATCATTCCCGAAAAGATCAAGTGCTGATAATAAATACATAATATCACTCTCACTACATTACTTCATGTGTGTGTGTGTGTGCATGCGTGTGTGTGTGTGCACGCGCACAGAAGAAATACAATGTATCGTTATTATCCGAACTGACTTTTTTGTAGACTGACAAGGAGTAGACTTGTTGGCAACACAGTGAAGGAATTTCATACCTGGTAAAGTGATTTTACAGCAGGCGTTATAATAGTCTGTAAGGTACACTGTGACGGGGCGCCCTCACGCATTGGCCAACCCCTCCAGGAGGCCAGTGAGGGTGGAACGTCACGACGTATTTTACAGTCTAGTGTTATAATTACCCTTTTATGGGTTTTAATAATGTAGTAGCTTGTCTTATCTCATTTCAGGTGGATGGAAATGCTGAACAAGATCATCTGTAATTGTGGAATTTATCATTTTGATAAAACGTTGTGAGTATTAACAAATCAAATTTAATAGTGTCTGTTTTATCATCATAAAATGTCATCTTTGTTGCTAAGTAATGAGAACACATTATGATAACTAGACATGCGATTTCAGTACAAATTAGTCGAACCAAGACAACGGGAAATCTACACAGGAAATCTGTAAGGGAATATATATGTCTCAGTAATGATCACATTTCATATTGTTCTACTATTTTGAATAATTTTGAAATCCATGGTGCTGGCACAACAGATTCATTGATAACAAAACTTCAAATGTCTGAAATACTGCCCATTGCAAGTTAGTGTTCACTTACTGTTTTATACATCCATGCAAAAGCAGTAAGAAACTGCATGTTACATTTTAAGACAGTGAGATTGAATGAATACATTTTCTTACGACATTCTGTGTAAATGAAATAAACTGATATGCCACCATGCAGGCAGCAGATACATGTACATGTCAGCGAATACTTGCAAAATGTTTAAATGATTTATTTCATTTAAACAAAATGTTGCAATCTTGGTATCTGACAGTGTAGTGTGTATTAAACAGAGCCAGTGAACACTAATTTGCAACAGGCTGTATAATCTGCTCAAAAGTAACGCACTCAGTACATGTATATCCGAAAATAAAATCTTTAGAACATCATTAATGGTCTTTTTAAAGTCATTTGATTTGATAAGATCTTGTTATATTTTATATATGAAATGTGATCACTGACAACAAAAATGGTAGTGGTTTTCATGAAATTCTGTTAGGTTGTTGTTATTTCTGAAATACAGTTTGTTAGTTCTCGTATTACTTTTCTCATTGACCAGTTGGTGTAGTTTGATTGACTGGAATTGTGCAATACCTGTAATAGGCACAATAACTGTATCCTGGATGACAAGTCTTTCACTGAGTTTCTCTCTATGTATATTTTGAAATAGTCTTTTCGAATTGAACTCTATTTGTTATGAGATCAAATTTTTTCACCAAGAGAGCTGTTGAAATTTATACTTGCACTTCTCAACAGAATAAATATGCATTACCAAGTGCAAATTTGTAGGAGCCCCTTCTATAACGGGCAAATAATCAATATGGTACATCATAATGCCAACCCTATGGGGTAGAGTTACGGAAACAAGGATTTTCAGGAAGAGCCCTTTATGAGGTTAAGTACAAATAATGGAATAGGGATAGGTGAAATGGCACTTTCCTGAGATAAAGTAATTCAAAAGTAACTTTCCAGATCTTGAACAAGAGAGATATTCCAAAGTAACGATATTGTATTATTGAAATGAAATGGCATCCTGCCCAGAAGGGTGACTTTGAATAGTCTACACTTTTCTGCAGTGCACATTGTGTGTTTTGTGCTAGTTTTGATAATCTGGACATTCTGCTATATATTGTGTGCTTTGCATTGGCTTTGAGAATCTGCACATTCAGCAGTATGCCTTCATGTCTGCTTTGATTATCTGGATTTTCAGCAGCGTATATTGTGTGTGTTGCGTTGGCATTGACACTGAACTTACTGCTGTACATAACACTATTGGAATGCCAACTTTCTGTCTGATTATGTGACTGACCCCATTACAAAAGTGACTGCAATCCGTTGAATTCAGAATTCCCAATCCCACCATTGATAAATTTTCTGTCAATAATAGGCTAATTTATCAGATATGTATGATTGTTACTTTTGTGTGAAATTATACGAAATTCCCAAAACTGGTTTGTAGAGATATGACATGGCATTACTTTCATTTGACAGTTTTTGAAGCATTTTTATAAGTTTACATTTTCCAGGATAATCAACACCTTTATGTATAATTATATTTTCAACCATAACATGATTTTTATGCATATTTTCATCCACAATGGAGCAATCAAGGATATAAATATTGTCTTCATTTTAGAGATTAATACAATATTGTGAATATGGAAACACAAAACTAATGACCATAATGGTACCATGCACCATCTCAAATGATACTAGTAGTGGATTTAAGTCTTTTGGGGCTAAAATACACTACTTTTCAAACACACAATGATGGCAAATAGTTTAATTTTTAGGTAACTCTGCTTAGCAGTTTGACTATGGAACAATAACTTGTTGTGCATAAATAAAGAAAACCATTGGAAAATGAAAATCTCATACAAAGGCTTCAAAAAAACCACTGTCCCTATGAAAACTGTTGGGCATGCTAAATATAATACATGCAATGGGGAGGTGTCGAGTGTAATGCTATGGATATCACATCACAGGTACATGTTGCAAAGAAACAGGCAAAAAAAACAGAAAAGAAAGAATGAACAAACACCTTCACCACACCATATGAACGACGCAACGTTGAATTATTTTTGCCACCACAAGTAGCAAAATTTCTCCTCATCGACTGGAGACAGCAGTTTTTTGGATCTGGCTTTAGATCTATGCGCTATTAGCAACATAGAAAGCAAGAAGTAATAAAGAAATAGAAAATCAATGGAAAAACACAGAACATAGTCACAGCAAAATACACAAAAATTATAGTTGTGCAATACACACGGAACTCTAATTTTCTAGTCAATATTTTATATCTTGTACGTACGTATGTACGTACGTACGTACGTACGTACGTATGTATGCATGCATGCATGCACGCACATACATGCATACATACATACATACATACATACATACATACATACATACATAAATGCATACATACGTACGTACGTACGTACGTACATACATACATACATGCATACATACATACATACATACATACATACATACATACATACATACATACGAACGTGTTGTGCAATACACATGGAAGTCTAATTTTCTAGTATGTAGGATGCACATGTGTCTATAACTGTGTGTACATGTATGTCTGTCTATGTGCCTGTGAGACAAATCAATCACTTTATATTTCAGCTACATACTCCAACAGTAATGTTGTAAGTGACAAACTGCTGAATGTCCAAAAACAAATCAATTTCTGTTATACATTTGTTTGGATCAATATTTATCAAGCAGATGGCCCATGGCTATCACTGTTTATGAGTTCAAACATAATGCTGCATTTAGTACTGAAAATATTAACATGAAATTGCTTGACAAACATCTTGAACTTGTATTGCTCAAGGATGTTCAATCTGTAAGTATGACTGTCTGCAACTATTGTTTTGCATAAGACTTCCATCAACTGAGGAATGGAAGCTTCTGCAAATCTGGTTAAAACTGGATTGAACTGGATCAATACACATAAGTGAGGAGCTGTATGTTTATTTTAGACCAGTTAGAACTGGACTGAACCGGATTAGATATTCAGCTGAGGGTTTGCATGTTTCCTCAATAGTAAACAAAACTGGATCAGACCTTAAGAAAATTGCAAAGACTGCGCAAAATTTGGTTGGATTGCTTTACTTACCAGGACACACATGCGTTTCACTTGTCTTTGTAATAATACTTCCATCTGCTCGTCTCTCTGTCCTGGTTGTTGTACCATCACTGGTGGAGCTTGTGACAGAAACGGAGGGACTAGCCATCTTTCTCTGCCAAGGACGAGTTATATTCTTCTTTTCACGAATCTGAATGATACAAATACATCATGAGCTTTGGTTCCCTGGACACAGTTGTAAGACATAGTTTTGGAGTTATTATCAGGTAATTAACCTATACTTACATTTTCCCCCATAACTTAAAAATAATTCCTTTAAACCAAATTTGGGTATAATTCTGACAAACATCCTACATAGTTCCATAATGCAATAAGATTCTTTTCTTTTGGCAACAGACCACAGTACTAACAATAAAAACCAATAAAGCTGCAAAACAGGGAATCGACAGGACAGTCTTATATGTGGAGTCAAAAATCACAACCATGTGTGGTGTTCCATTATATTCTGCAATCATTCCCAAGCTAAAAATTCTGGGTACCTAAAATAGAATTGTACTGCCTAGGCGCATTGTGAAACTAACAAACATTCGATTTCTTGGTGACACCATAACTTCTGCTCCACGCTCAACACATACATTACTATAGACGCATGTGAGAATAAGTAAACCTTCGTGTTCTATTTTGACCTTCTAGCATGAGGTGAAATGCTATTGCAGGTACTGAGAATTCACACATGGTGTGATTGTTGCTTTTGGATTCATGTTAGATTTAATACAAACTTCTATTTTACTGTAACCATGGTTCAGTCACCTCTCTTTTTGCAGTTTGATGAATTTTCATTGTAATTTGCATATTATATTCAAACAGTAAAGTACAAACCTTCATAATGGGTCCACTCATGCTACGAGAGCTACCAGTAGTACTTGATCCTGACATCGACATACCGGGACTCTTTGTTCTGAATGCATGCATTCCTTGGCTGACACCTTCAGCAAGTATGAACTTCTCACGGAGCTCAATGTTCGTACGACCACGAGCTGTAGAATGTAAGCGAATAACAGGTGAGTTTGATATGTACGGTAACAATACTATTTTTGCTGTGGAAAGAAGATTGGAAGTTAAGTTGGAGAAAAATACAGCCATGAGCAAGGTATATGCCCAACTCCTACACATATTTTAACATATTATATTTCTCTAGCTTGTGAACAATGCTGTGATAAGCAACAGCTAGGTTTGATTTCTGATTGGTTGATTTCAACCAATCAACTTGTTGGTACTTGAAATTCAAATCCAACAAACCAATCACCAATCAGCATTCAAACATTATTCACAACGTAGGGAAACATTTAGTTTTTACTATAAATACTGTGTAGGAGTTTGGAGTTGTATATAAGCACCAACATAGCACCATCATGCGGCACACCATTTCTAGAGTGGGCACGTCATGTCAAAAATGCATCACATGATTTCAAGGATGCAGACTTTCCACAGCTGGAAGCGAGTACAAGCTACTAAGCCCAGTCACTGGATCTGGCTTACTAGTATCTCACCCCTAATCACCAGCATCTAGAAAAGATAAGCCTTTTTTTGCTAGCATCTTTTTTCTTTGGAAAGGAGAATATTGGTACAACTACCGACATCAGACCATGGACAAGCTGAACCTGTTACAAACAGGGAAAGTAAACAAATGAATCAGATTAATAACACTTGACACAGCATGTTAGAACAGCACTGACTTGTATTACATACCATGGTTTGATAAGAACAATTTTATGGCCTCTTTATGTGTACATGAAATGCCAGGAAACTTCTAATTTGTTTGTGAACATGAACTATTATGTAAAGTGGCCATACAACTGTTGTTATCAAATGATGACATGTACTTATTATAAGTCTCTGCACTTCCAACATACTGTTCCAAGTGTTATTAATCCAATTAAGTTGTTTACTTTCCCCGATTCCATTTGTGCACGGTCTGATGTTGGCCGTTGTAATAGCGCAAGTTAACAGTATCATGCCACCTTTCAAGAGTAAAGAAGGCACCATTCTCGGCAGCTGTAAAAGCAAAGTCAAGTCAGCAAAGAATCAACAGAATCACATTAGGTGTTCCAGTTTCAAAAGAATAAGTTTTATCAATAATTACACTAACTAGATTATCAGTACATGTATTTCTACTGACGGCTTATGAAAAGAATTTTTAACAGCATGTCTACAAATCTACTATGCATGAAATACAACTGAAAAGGAAAATGAATGAAACTGTTTCAATGTCATATGAACATTACAACAAGGCATGATCCTTGGTATGATTAATGTAGAAGATACATTTCTGCAATCAAAGTTTTTGAAAATTGTATGTGAAGTAGAGAATAACCATGGTAACAAAATGCATGAGTGTTACCAAAGCAACAAGACTAGTCAATCAATGTAGACTTTTCATGCAGTAGACAAGTGTCATTCTAATGCACTTAGTCAATGATGACATGTCAATCATTGCATGTGTACATGTTGTACTATGATAAGAAGTCAATGTGTTTGATGAATGGATGACATACATGGCCAAGATGGCATCGAACTGTTAGATGAAAGAAAGTGCAGGCAGGCTCTGTGATTGTATGATGACAGAAAATGTAGCGAACAGATGACTCAACTACAACAATTGTGTACAATACCCTTCTGGACAGGACTGTTAACATAATCATTCTAACAAAACACGTAACATTGGAAAACACCTTTTTATCTCATTTTTCAGGGAATCTTAGCAGAAGAAGCAGAAGCATGGGGCAGCACAGTATTAGCTCAATATGACCTATGACCTCAAGGTTTGAACTTTGACTAGTGTTACCTTTTGACAAGATCCTCTCCTTGGCTGTCAAGTGGAATGAGTTAAGACAAAGCAGTATATGAATCATGACAAACTTAACAATTTTTTTTTTTAATTCTGTTAAAATGTTCATGTATAAATTCCCCCTTTTACATGCGTTTTTTTTTTCTTGTTGATTCTATCTACTAAGTAAATCAATAAGCAGTTCAAAGCGCAGTTTACAGAATTTCACATGGCATCCATATTGTTTTTAAGCTTTCCATTGGAAACCACGACCAATAGTAGACTAAAATCTTTCATATCACCATTGTTTGTTTAAAATCTGTGATTTTGTCATATTTTTCTTTCTTATTTACCACTGATGTCATAATTTGCATAAATTACACAATATGTATGAAAGAAAATGCAGGCTCTGTGATTGATATATGATTGAAATGGATAGATTTGCGACTGCTGTGATTGAAAAATTCTTGAAACTAGCACCCCTAGACTACCTCACCCTAGCATTTCATGCTATATTTTACCTTCTTTTCGCTTCTTTTCCTGATTTTTCTTCTCTGATGTTCAGAAATACAGCAAAATAAACAATGCATTAATAAGGGTCTTAACTACTTTGCGTTAATTTCTTTGCGTTAATGGTTTTTATTGCCATAGTTACAGGATATTGATTTTTTCCAGTGTTTACCCTAATTCTCTTCAATATCTGAAACACCTTAGTCAAATTTCAGACACAGACCAAAAACCCAAAGTCACCGCTGACAATAAGTCAAATTTGAAAATGAGTTGTGGCAATATGGCTGAAATATTAGTAGGTTAACAGTGACAAAGTTGAATATTCTATATTACTGTTTTTTGTACTAATAACTGATAATATATTGACTAATTTGATCACTTTAACAGCTGCTGCTCCATATTTTACTAATTCAGGTAGCAAATTAATAGGAGTTGACATAAAACTGAGGGATCACATCGCAGACGTTGTGCAAACAATACTGTGTGTATGTGAAGGCGTGTTCAACATGGTGGATGAAACGGTTGCAATAGTAACATAGGTATAGGAATATTCCTGGGCCTCTGAGGAATAAATACAATGAATAATATTCAGAGTCCTGGACCTGTGAGAATAAATACACTGAATATTATTCAGAGTCTTGGGCCTGTAAGAGAATAATATGAGCTACATTGTACAAAATATATCAGAATTCTGCTTGGTCTCATCCCGTCTGTGGAGAAAATAGTGAATCAATTATTAAAATGGCTAGCACTGATACCACGACATCAAAGACATGTTTGTTTAACAGGAAATGAAACAGAATTGTGAAAAGAAAAGATAACTTACCTCGACATGGATCATTCTTGACTAAGAATTCATCTAAAGCCATCCAACCGCCACCAACACGAACCATGACGGTACTTCGCAGGATGCGCACCAGTCGCAGACGTTGCGAATCCCCAAACTAAGGAAAAATAATTCCTGTTAAGCGTCTTATGCTTGCACGTTTAATTTCACACATATGACATTCAAATAAAAGGTACATAAGGCGTACACAGGATCTAGCTATAAGTTGTGACCATTTATGCAAAAAGCATAACAAAACGGTAAACGTTGACGTGAAGGAAAAAGGGAATGTGCAATAATAGTGGTGCTTTTAACAGGAGTATCCTAGGCAAGGCAGGTACCATTTCGTTACTTATACCATTATCAAAACTGGAAGCATTCTACATAACATTTTAAAAAACAAAACAAGTGATTATTGCTGTAAAGGGATGGTGGGTTGGGTGTTTTACATTTATCATTTTACACAAACAAAAATCATCTAGTTAGGCAAGCATTTACAAATCATAACAGTACCACAAAAAATGTATAAAATGCATATGCAAATATATGTGAGGTGATATATCGCATACTCAAATGCATCGTTCCCCATCACACAACCGTGTATGAACCACAAACCTTAGTAATGGGGTTCAACGTAAACGAGCAAAATCTAAAGTATTGGGGTTCAGCGTAAACGAGCCTGTCAAATGAAAGTACAACATACTTTTCCAACGCTCACATTTGGTGAACTCATATCAGGGGTGTACACCATGTAGAGTTCCTGAGCGGCAATTTGTAGTGAGAAAAAAAGTGATAAACATCTCAGATTTGAAAAGTTTTTGGGTGCGGGAAAAAAGGAAGAAGTTTTGATCAGTGAAGACGATAGAGTACCAAGTCAAATATTTAACAGGGAAAAGTTTCAGTGGGGTTTTAGGATTTAGAGCCAGAGAGGGGATCAGAGGTGTGTGGTTCGTTTGTTGTGCTCTGGTTACTACGAGCAACTAGTCATTGCCATGGGGATGCCTTTGGAACAAGTCTGCCATTAAATTCACATCATAATGACCTTTAACCCTTGCATACCAGTACCCTCTTGCATAAATTAAACAAAATGTGAACAAAAATTTTGGAATTTGTTTGTGAAGTGATGAAATTTGTGATAAGGTTAAAACCTTGAAAGCAAACTCTTAGCATTAAAACGCTAATCAAAAAAATTCAAATCACAAATACAAACGTAGTGAAATACAACTTATGGGTGATTTAATTATGCATTTAACATAGGATAATGAAACAAAAGTTGTGACGATGGCTGCCGCGTTTCTGTTGTATTGTGTTTGTATTTTGTCTACCTTTTGTTTGAATATTTTATTTTCAAGTCTATGATTCATGACTATTTTTGAGAAATTCAAATATCGTTATCAAAAATGTTTGTTCAATCGAGCTATTTTTGTTATTTTTTTTAGGTACGATAGTTTTTCTTCTTTGCACTTCTTTGATTTCATTCAAAATATTGACAAGTTTGATGGAATTTGACGAGGTAGACTTGTGAAAGACTTGGTCAATCAAGCAGTATATGAGTCAATAAATGCAGAGGTCGATAGAAGACATATAATCGCCTGCCATGTGAGTATCATGTTAGAAACATGTGATGATCATGTTAGAATCATGTGATGATCATGTGATGATCATGTGACTAGGTGAAAACACAACACAACTTACATGACGGAGAAATGTTAATGGAAAGTTGATAGGAATGTCGATTTGGTCTAGAATATCTTCTATCGCCGTACTGCATATTCTCTGTGGGGGGATGGATTGGCAATGTGGGGGGAAATGATGGTAGGAATTATCAGTCAGGAAACAAAGGAAGGGGGATGAGGAAGGAGGCAGTCATGAGAGTTTAATAGGAGTCAGTATGTAGGGTAAGTAGGGGGAAGAGGTAGTAAGCCGTGAAAATTATGGAAGGGAAGGTGATACAAAAGTAAGTGATTAAAATGAAAAGTTATGCTGAATCAGGCAAATTAAGAGTGATTTTCAAAGCTTGGTTATATTTGTAGTAATGGTTTAGCTTTATGATTTACACTTGTATCCATGGAGATACCGAGTTAAAAAGCGTTGTTACAAAGTAAAGAAAATATCACACCAAGTGCTGCAATTTAACATGACATGCATTTACAGTTGGTTTTAAAAACAACGTGAGCAAACTGCAAGAATTAAAGATGGCTGCTGTTTCTTGAAACCTATCTCCATGACAATGATGATGTCATGATAATCCATGGGAAGTAAGCACATGATTTCAACCTTGATTACCAGAAGCTGACGGAACACTAAAAGCATAGCCACAGAATTTGCGGCAAGAACAATGCAAATGGTCTGCCGATTTGAGATTTCTTGGTGTCTTATTTTTTGCGCTGAATCGATGACAATGTTGTATGCGTTGTATGCACTTGACTTTTTTAATGATTTTGATGGAATTTTTACAAAACTGAAATAGTAACAACAACGACAACATACCGTATGAAACCGATACATAGACTGGCCAGCCTACAAGCACGGAAAAGTTGAGGCCCAAAGAAAAAGAAAGTGAGAGCACAGAAATAAAATCGGTACGCCGACTTCAGATAGGGCTGGCGCATTTCAGCAAGAACACAAAGTAGCACATTTGTGACATGCCCTTACAAACAATCAGCGTATTTGTGGCGAGCTGTATTAAACGACCTTCTTTGCTTTTGAAGGGAAGCATACAACACTGCATTTTGCTGAACAGTCAGGATGGAACATTCTCAACTTATAGACAGTGCAAGTATGCACAAATGTTAGTTCTAAGGTGTTCTGATAAGGGGAAGGTATAAAAATCATCATTATTGGGTATAGAAAAGTTAAAAGATTGAAACTTCTCATAATCATGCAAAATACATGCAAAATTTGAAATACTAAAATTTGATGTAGAATTTCCCCAAAGATCCAGAACAAAGATTTGAGCTTATAAACCATTTTGAGAGGTTTTCAAACATGCACTTCATTGTTTTTTTCCATTTTCTACACAACACTGGATTATACAAAGAACTATTTTACAGGGAAAATTAAGGTGAGGATGTGGTGAGGGCTGGTAGGGAGAAACATATTCTCTCTTTTTTTGAAAGAACAATTTTTTTTTTTTAAATTTTGAAGTATTTTAGTTGGTTTTTATTAAACTACTGTAAATTATCAGACTATCTTCAAAAATTTCAGTCTCATTCTTCAGTTATGTTTGTTTGTCTGTAGATTTGAGTTGGGTCACATGACTATCACATGTTGGTCACATGACATAATGAAGGAATTCATTAAATACAGTTTAATACAAAGGTACACTTTAGATTTAAATTTAAACACCATTATTATTAAAGTTATTTCTAACATTCCGTATCACAATTTGTAAAAATGTGCCCAAAACCACCAAAATAACCCACAATGATGGCAAGGAGATGAATATTACTGTTAATATCGAGGGAAATGTGAAAAGGTTATTTAAGAAAGTGCATTACGTGCACAAAACCATAACCATTACCATTTCAAGTTGAGAGTGTTCCAGCTAAACCAGACTAAAAATGAAAACCTAAAAAATGTCCTGTCCGCGAATGACACCACAGTAGCCAACAATACATCACATTGTACATCACTTCCCATGAATACACAACACCATGACACAAACAGACCCTTACTCTGCAAATACATCACCATGAATAAATTTGCATACTGATTAGCCACATACCCTATATTTGCCTTCTCCGATTTGGAGCACCTGGAATTGCTTGGTACAGGTGCACAGTGACACTTGTCTTCTCACCTGAATACAACAAAATTTGAAATACATTTCATTTTTCCACATTTCCCAAACATTTGATTGAAGTTAGTTTCATGTAGTTTTCTAGACTTTTCTAATTCTATAAAATTCTAGGAAAAAAATATTCAAATTTTGGGTAAATTTATAAGTTCATACATCTTTAGTAACTTCATTGTAATGTTAGAAGCATGGTATCAAATACGTGATTTTATTCGACATCTTTTTTAAACAGGTTTTTTTTATGATACTTTTAGTGTCATGCAAATTCATACATGTATTTTGTTCATATTGGATATTCCAAAAACAAAAGCGACTTAAAATCGACAACTTAAAATAGCAAATTTTGATGTGGACAAGACTTCAAACAAAAATAGCTGATGAGCCGAAATGATAAACAACATTTATCACATAATACATGATTTCATAAATAAATATTTACAAATAACAATTTTTTTTAGCTACATCGATATATACTGCAAATAATTGCACAGCTTTCAACTTATTTAAAACATGCACAGCATTAGTCTCAGTTACCCAGACTCTCACCACTGGGGGCTCTTCTACAAGACCGCCCAGACAAGACTCTGGGGAAACCATGTTTCAACTATCCCGCGCAGGAGTAAAACAGTACATTTTGTTCGAGTCATAAAAAATGGGTTTACAAGGCCTGTATCAATCACTTGAAAAGTTGTAGTTTGTAGTGAAAGAACCTGAATCATTTAGCCTGGACGTCAAGTATTCCCCAACATGCATGGCGCTAGAGCTACTTCCTGTGCGGATGAGTTGGACTCTGGTCTCCTCAGACTCTCACTTAGGGAGGTCTCATAGGCAGAGCCCCCAGCGGAGAGAGTCTGGGTAACTGAGACTAGCACAGCAAAATTGGCCATTCCTTTTGATTCATTTGGTAGGTCCATTCCTTGATACATATACAAGAAAGCTAATACCATTTTTATATGGGTGAATTTGAACTAAAAGTCATCTTGGACCTCTGCTAGCTCTGTTCACCATGCACATAACATCACCCTATTCACTTATTTGGTTTGGTCTATCTATTTATACAGGGAGGCTTGACCAGTTTTGTAGGGGTGTTTAATACTCATTTTCAGATCCAATATATTTTTTGTTGTTGGTTTTGCAATACACAAAACAGCCACCTCTCTTTTGATAAATTTGGTTTGGTCTATCTTTTGATACAGGGAGGCCAGACCATTTTCACAGGGGTGCATAATACTGATTTTCATCTTCAAGATTTTTCCATCTGTTTTACAACACACAAAGCTGCCACCCCTCTTTTTGTAAATTTGGTATGGTCTATCTTTAATACAGGAGGGCCAGACCATTTTCACAGGGGTGAACATCAACCTACCTCATCCTGGATCTTGTCATGATCAGTTAGTGGTTTAGCTCTCTCACTGTCAGGCTTGAGGGCAGCAATGAATTCTTTGTAGTCTATGTATCCGTCTCCATCACGATCAAATATGTTTGCGACTGCATTCATCTCCAGACGGTTGGTTGGGAATTCTGACAAACAAGAATTTCGGGTTACATTTCATACATTGATAACAGTACAGCTTTTTTGTTTGATATCGTTCGTAGGTATTTGCTTACTGTTCACAATGCCAGTATGTAAATAATTCTATGTGACACACTTTGGAGACCATGTGCCTATGAATACTAATAATGCCATCGGGCACCCTGTAACAAGTATAAATACTATAGCATACAGCATTCTGTGACAGCATACATCTTTAAAGGGCATCCTCTGATAGTATACATCTTAAAGGGCATCCTGTGATAGAATATATCTTATAGGGCATCTTGTGGTATACATCTTATAGGGCATCCTGTGATAGAATAAATCTTATAGGGCATCTTGTGATAGTATACATCTTTTAGGGCATCCTGTAACAGTATAAATCTTGTAGAGCAACCTGTAATGGTAGAAATCATATAGGGCAACCTGTACCAGTTCCTATAAAAGTACACAAGTCTGTTTGGAGACCTACTGGAACAAGGAGGAAAGACATTTCTGTGAAGAAGGTTGTGTTGGTTTATCGTCATAGCAACTGTCACTATGGTTCATCATCACAGCAACTAAGTATATTACTTACTAGATGCAAGGATGCCTTCAATAAACTCTCTCCTTGTCACTTTGCCATCATGGTCCAAGTCGATACGACGGAAGAAATCCATGACGCGAGACTTCTTGTTGTTCATCCATCGCATGTAACGTCTTCTCCAATCTTCAAAGTTGAAGTTTCTCATGGCAATCAGCTGATAGTAAAACAATAATATCACAGGTCAGAACCCGCAGCAGAGTTATGACAATAAACCTGTTGCTGGTTCCAAAATGCATTGCGCGTCTCTCCATATAATGCTATGTATTGTGTACAGGCAGAGGGGTTTACATGTGCTACTCAAGGGGATGGTTGTCACCTGACCGTACCCTGGGTTCACCCGTAAAATCCCCGTAAAATCAATCATTGATGGCATTTAGTCTTTGTTCTATAAAATCACTCATAATCAAAGTGGTTAACATGTCTTTCCATCATTTCCTGATGAAAATGTTATTTCAAATGTAATAAAGACAAAACTAAATGTAACAACATAAGCGATGTCTTCTCGTGCAATACTCTTTGAACCAGAAAATCGACTATTCTCAGCTACACATAGATTCTATATTCTATGTTTTCTCCTATCATACCTTTAACATAACAGTGCAAGATTATTTAAGGAGGCATTGAAACCACACAGTCAAACATTTCTGTTAGATACAATTCAACACATATATCTTGAAATTTGCCAACCTCAGTCCTTCATTTCTTGCCAGATATTGTTAAGGCAATGGTGGGAAATTTGGGTATGATGTTTCCAAATATTTTACAACTTTGTTAGGATTCTAATTTACAGCTAAGCAACTTTTTGTAAGTAAGTATGTGTGCTTTTCAAGTTAAATGTTTGGTGGCCAAATTACCTGGGAGTTGTAAAAATAAAGACGTCTTTTACCTGTGAAAGTCTGTCATAAATATCTTGTAGTTTCCTCTGTCGATCCAGAGCCATCACCCAAACATGCTTCCATTTGTTGAACAGGAATGCAATCCTTGGATGTTTGTTTGCATCAGGTCCTGGGCTTGCTTCACGACTACGTGGTCGAGGGTGATGTCTGGTGCGGCGTGACCGATCCATGGTCGGTATGCCACTTCCTCCTTCCAGCGATCGCCTCCTCTTGTGAGGTTTGATCAGTCTGTCTATATCAGGTTGTTTAGTTGACATCTCTCCCTGGAAATCTTGATGTTCAGCTAAGAGTTTCTCTACAACTTCAAGTTCTTCCGGGATTTCTTCTTCGTCGAGTTGTTTCAAGGTCTGCTCGGCTCCTTCAAGCCAGGCTAACATTGCGTCAAGTAATTCAGCATTGTTCTTCAACATTTGTAAGGCATCAAGAAGTCTCTGTTCACGTTGGTCTGACCAGTTTTGAACCTACGGATATTCAGAAACACGATATTTATGTTGACGTCAAAATGAGAGAAAGGCCGAGAGATTTTCTATCAGTTAAAATGATAGAAATTGTCAATTTCAGTTAAAAATGTTCAGTTAGTCCACAAACAATGCCTGATTTGCTTGAAATTGAATCAATTACTTCAATTTGCCAGGCAAATGTCATATGGTGTCATTCACATACAAGGTACAGTAAAATCTGTAGTATGCAAAGATCTGCAGTATATTTTTGGAAAATCAAATATTACCCTGGAAGTTGAGCCTTCGGTTTTCTAAGATAGACACAAACTAATACTATCGTCACAACATGTTGATACAACAGTGATACGTGTAAGCTATTGAATGGACATTGGTTTATTACAATTATAGTCTCAGTAGGGAGGTATCTCTGAAAACTAGTTTAATTAGAGTTCCATAAACTTGCAGTGCTGTTTTTGGGACTTCCAATGTTTATACACTATCATGATCACAGGGTGATTAGAATCACACAACAAAGGAACTGCTATCACCCACTTGTGTAATCTACCACATTGAAGAACAATCGATTTAGTTTGTGTCTATCTTAGAAAACCGAAGGCTGGATTGCCGGTGTTGTAAAACACATACCTCGGCCCATCTTGCTTCAAGAACGGTTATCCAATGCTTGATGACAGTTTCTGCATCCGGATGACACTTTTTCAGGATAGCCATTCCCATGGCGATGGTTTCTTTCAGCCTTGCTTCCTCAGCTGCTATCAGTCTCTTGAAATCCTATCATGATGAAGATGTTAGTTTTAGAAATTCACAAAACTAAGAGTAACTTAGAACTTGACACTTAGAGTGCCTTCATATTGTCAAAGTCAAGGTTTTACAGTTGTTGCATGCCATTTTGTTCTTTATATAACGACCATAGATTAGATTCATTCCTCAAAGATTCAGAATTCACCCCACGAAAGAAAACTGTTTTTCCTTACTAGAATGAACTACGAATGAAATTTTTGGTGCATAAAGCTTTTAACACTCAGACTAGTTTTGTTCAGCAAACATAGATGTACTGTATGCGTTCTTCTCCCCTGCATTCTTTTTCCTTTAATTATTAGAAACATGATATTCACTTTTTTCTGTACTGTAATGCAAATTTATTGTGCGATGGACTGAGGCCTTAGCATTTGAAATAAAGCAAATATGTCATTGATAACATTTCAAAACTCAAAAGAGTGAAATCTATCACTTGTATTTCTTATACCATGAAAATAAATATACTAATTTGACCAACATTTCACTAGATTTCAAAATGTATTTGTCTGTAAAACAAGTTTTGGTGATTTTTTTTGTAAATTTTTAATCTGAAATGTTTATATGTACCTGGTGGGCTGCAAGGTGTTCAACGAGTATTTCTTCATTGTCAGGTAGGGGTCCATGGAAACGGAGACCTTGTTCTGCATCAGCCAGCCATTCTAGCATGGAATGCACAGCTTGGTGGAAAGCTTCAGCCTGTTATGAATACACACAAAATACAGTGTGTCAGTTTTTTATCTATCAAAACCACAAACTCTTTTCAAAATGTTGATACTTACAGGGCCAACTGTACAGAAGACGTAACCTCAATAGGGAACCTGCTATCCAGACTGAGCATGCTCAGATGCAAAGGACTGTGGGATTATCTGTGGTTATCATAATACCTAATCTGGAGCTACCAATAAAATAAACCTCCCACAATGGTCAGGGTGATTATGAATTGATTATTTGTGGTTACAAACAATGTATCAACATTGTTAACAATACTAATTGATTAGTATTTATTATCACATTTCCCATGATGCAACATTCAACATGGCGGGTTTACAAGTTCCCTATTGCAGCAATGGTATGAGTAAAAAAACTTTCACGTTTAAGTCCATGCCTCAGTGACTTTTTTTTTCAAAGAATAAAATATGTATTTCAGACTTTGTGAGACAAAAGTCAGTATTCCCATAGGATACTAGGTGAAGCATTCTGAACATAACACTTTTGCTTATCATTGGATATTAAGCACTTTTACAAATGTGACATCATCAATATGGTAGACCCTCTTCCAAAATCCCTAACCCTAATATCCTAGCCCTCTTCATTTTGCAAAATTTCAAAAACAAGATGAAATAATTGTAAACATCCCATAAATACAAGACTGCAGGTACGTATGCTGTGCCCTTTGTTTGTCAGAGTTACTAAAAGGTCCTTCTATCACTAAACGAAAAGAAATCATGAATGACCAAAAGTACATTTCTACAGACTCGCAAGTCATATTTTCCATATAAAAAAAGTATTACACAAAACCCTTATCAAATGTCTTTCTCTCACCTCCTTCATGGCATCTTTGAGTCTTTCTTGTTTCTGGCCACTCAGAGAATTGACATTTTCCCATTTTTGTTGTAATTCGGCCAGTTTGTCTTTCAGATGTGATGTGTCTTCACTAGATGTTTCCATCAACTCTTTAGCAGATTTATTGACAGATTTGACACTGGTCTTACGGTTTATCAAGTCACGTTGGAATTGCTGGAAAAATGGAAAAGAGGATCAAATCAGCATAATTGTAGAATGGCAGTTACAAAACCTATAATTGTTTACAGAACCAGTGTATAAAATACAGTAAGGATAAAGTAAGTGTGCGCCTGAATGTAAAACACTATATAGCTGACTCCCCGTGAAATGTTGCATTACTTCTTTATTTACCAAAAAATACTAGTATATATGTCTACATTACCTTGTGAGCCTCAGTGAGATTGAGTACAGTATCAATATCACCATGGACTGGTGATTCTTCACTTAGTTTAGGTTCAACCCTGTATAACCAGTCTAGCAAGGCTTGCAGAGCATCCTTGAACTGACCAGAATACAACAGAGCTTCTTCCAATTTGTGTTGTCTGACAAGAAATTGAAGGTAAAAGACAGTGTAATGAATATGTCTTGTAAATTCACAAATATGCAAATGATATGCCATGTAAATATACATGAATATTCAAATCATGTCATATGCAAATTGTATCCATCATGTAAATTTCCATATTCAAACATAAATGAATTTTTTTAAATTAACACAACGAATATGCAAATCTTTTTATTTCATGTTCATATTTTTGGTCATCTATCAAGATTATTGAAATAAAAGATTGAAATTCTCACTCAAGTTTTTAAATGTCATAAGTATGTCATTTTTCACATGGTAATATTTGAACTGGCTTATAAGCACACAAATAACCAACAGTGTGCATCAAAAGTGAGTTTTTATTGCCAATACAGCAGCCCCCTAAAATGGTGAAATTACCTGTGGCCTGAATAGGAAGTCTCAGTGGTAAAATGGTATAAATGTGTCTTACCTGTCGACTGATTTTCCACAAACTAAGTCCCATTTATCCTTGAGATCTCTCAGCATACCATTGAGAATCTTAGTATCTACAGGATTACTCTTATCTCTCAGAGTACGACCAGTTCTCACTACATTATCATAGGTTGGCTGTTTGCCGCCAAGGGTTCTCTGGAATTCCTGATAGGCAAAAGTTAAAAGAATGTGTGTTAAAAGCGTTAAATATATGTATTTTCAAAACATTTTATGTCATATTATCCATGCTCTGATGTAGTACTAACTGGTATTCTCAAGAAGGTTTGGGTAACCCTGGTAACAGAAAGCGGAATGCTGGTAAAACTGGTAAAAATCTGCAAATTTGTTTTATCTTACTCTAACATTGGTTTTAGTTTTTATGTGACTTTATTTAATAATACCTTGTGATGCCTCAGTTGTTCTTTCAATATTTGTGGTTCAGTACCGACAGCTTTGGTGGTGATAATTGTCTTCTCAGCATCTTCCAACCACTTGTACAACTTATAATAACTGTCATGGAACTAGAGGAGAGAAAGAAAATAAACAATTTACGGAATATACATGTTTTCAGTCTTGAACAGAACCTTTCAGTTATCTCCCTTTTATCGTATATAAATACTGACAGACAGCATTGTAATATTGCCCCTTTACAAATTATTCCCCTATTTTATACATTATCCCCTCATATACATACCTGTTTAGCCTTCTTCTGTCCAAGTTCAAGTTGTCGTCTCCTATCAGCACATCTTGTCAGAACTTTTTCCCATCTGTGTTGTACACTGACTAGCAGATTCTTGATCAAGATGACATCTTGTTTCTGACTGAAGTATTTCAACTGCGTTCCAATCTTATCCAGTACTTTCATTGTCTCGTGTTTGTCTTTAACCTCTTGAGTGAATTTCTGTCAAGGAGAACAAAATCGTTTTGAAAACCTTTGTTTGGTGCAAGATCTCAAACACAAGATATAACAACCAATTTATGACAAAGCGAAACAAATAACTAAATTGACTAATCTAGTAGCCATCAACCCTCCCTGTGGAAACAATCTACAGAGAACAAATGTGACTAATCTAGTAGTCATCACCCCTCCCTGTGGAAACATCTATGGAAAACAACAGTGACTAATCTAGTAGTAATCAACCCTCCCTGTGGAAACAATCTACAAAGAACACAGCACATAATGTAATATTCAGCCCATCATTTGCATCTGTTGTGTAGTTTTGATTATCTCTCTAACGTTTCTCACCTCATGTTGTGATATTTGTTGGGTAACACTGTCCAGGATTGTACTAGCTGCCTTAGCCTGGTTTAAGTTCTTCTCGGCTGTAGTCAACCAGGATATGAAGGCCTGCAATGCATCCTGGAATTCCTGGGCTTGTTTCAATGCCTCTTCTAGTTTGTGCTATTCAATTCAAAGACAGACAATTTGTTAAAATCACAACCCTTTAAATTTTGGCAGGTTTTTTTTTGGTTATATTTTTTTGGAACTATTTTAAACCACATTAAACCTGTATTATATTACTTGCGCTATAATGACCTCATATTGTACACAATTTTACAAAATACTCTTGGCTGTGAAAACACTTTCATGTTTTTGTTTTGTGTTTGAAAGCCTGGTTGTAAACAACTCACATGGCATTGAGTACAAAGTGATACTTGTACAGTGATTGTTTTAGCCCTGTTTTTCATGTATTGATGGCGTATTCCATGATCAAAATAGTTGTATTTCTAGAGAAGTGAAATATTGTTGGTGAGATTTTTATTGGTAAATAACAAGCAAAAGAAGGTACTTGGGGAAGGTGGAAATGTGTATTGTCAATACCCACTGATATTCGCCCTAAATTCTATCTCTCTACCTTGTTAGACGAGTTAACCTACAGCATAATGCATTCTTCCATTCCTGAATAATGACCATGTGTGCATCACTTACACATCTCTTACTGTTTTGGTCCCTTTTTTATTTTCATTTCAAAATGGTGAAATCCAAGATGGCTGCCAAGTTAGACATCACCATAGCAACAAGATTGACATACCTTTCGGTCTACTGTCTTCTTCTGTATGACGTCCCATTTGTGCTCCAGGCCTTGTAGAGATTGTTGAACAGTGGTACGGCTGGCAGGGTCACACTTTTCCAACAGTTGCTTACCTTTCTTGACCAAGAAGTCTACATCAGGCTCCTTTCTGTTGATGTCTTTTTGCATTTGCTGTTGGTGTGAATTGTTTTTAATCAATATTTGCAGCAAGATATGTGGTATAGTTGTTATTCACACATCACATTCTAAATTGTACAATAAAACATTAGTGTGTTCTGCCCAAACGACTTCATTTTAGACTTTCAGGGTGAAAAACAACAAAGTGCATCCCAGAGAACATAGTACTAGACGCATGGACCATAATCTTTGATTTTGTAGTGAAAGATTTGCAAGAAATGTCTTGGTTCTGACATTTTAATAGGAAAGGCAAGACCAATGTAAATATTCTAGACTGAACAGAAAATAAACGGAGATAACATGAATCTAACATTTCATTTTATAGTGTATAGACTATGAGATGTAGAACAAAAAATGGTCGAAAAAATGGAGATAATACAAGTGTGAGAACAAAGCTTCAGGAACATTTATAGTATGTATGGCCTAGTTTGACTGAAATTTTATCGTGCATATCTGTGAAATGGTTTGTGTGTGGGGTGTATGTGTGGATAGGGTGATATGTGTGTGTGGGGGGGGGATATGAGGGGATGTGGGTGCGTGTGTGTAGGTGTGAATACAGGTTTGTGTTTATACACTTGATTTTGTACTTGATTGTACTGTGCTGAGTGCAACCTGTATATCCCCCCTATGAATAGCAATGGTCTATTCCACAGATGGGGTCATTCACCAACACTAGAGGTCATTCACCACAATAAGGGGGGGGGGGGGGTCAGTCACTACAACTAGAGGTCATTCACCACAATGAGAAAGTGTTCCACTACATTACAAGTTGGAAGTAATTGCTAGGTGAGCAATTCATTGCCATTTTGCTAAGGGTGCCGAGAATACAGGAGTCACATGGTATGGTTGGATTTTGGTGAATGGTGATAATGCATTAGTAGGTGGTTCCGGCCTTATACTTACTTTGAGAAAATTACCGATTGGCTCTAGACGTATTCGGGTGTGTTTAATGGTAGATTTCATGCGCACGTTTAGGTCATCAGCATGCAAACTAAGTTTCTGCAAGAATGGGTTGAGACGACAGGATATGATAGCATGGTATATGCCACATGACATGAATATGAAACAGAAAAACATGACCACATGCTTCCTGGTACAGTAGTATGCAGATGAATGTTTATTGAGCAGCCCTTTGAAGAAGCAAAGAAAGAAGCACAACAGCGCCATCTAGATGCATCATGCATAAACAGTAATAAGGTTTGAGGTCAAAGTTTAAAAGTCACAAGGAGTGATGCACTGCCCTCTACAGTTGGCATGCATGGGTAACCGGGAACTCTGGGTAGAAGTGACATGCACAGCTGGCTGGCCAGCCTAGGGTAAGGAGAGAACCTGAGTTTGGGTTTTAGGGGAAGAGAGTACCTACACTATTCTATGGTTCATGCTGTTATGAAATAGATTGGGTGAATTGGTGCAATAACCTGGCAATGAAAGTGTGCAACTGTTGAGTAGTGTTACTATTAGCAACAAACTAGTCTAGATGCTATAGGTGGTATCAAATCAAAAGAGAGATTCTTGAGATCGATATATGGGCAGCACTAGACTAGCAGCAAACTAACTACGCTGCCTTGTGTCTAAACTTAATTTCAGTTTCTTGTTATTGTGTAAGTACGGTTTTAGCAGTGTGTCAGTGTATGCCTATAGGCTAGGCTAGGCTAAGAATGAACTACAACCCTTGCAACAGTTGTCTAGAAATGCTGATCAGAATGTCGTTTTATCAGTGGTGGAGTAAAACCGGCTTTGAAGGTGCCAAAAAGTCTTCTCCTTATCCCACTATCAAACTGACATACATTGCTACGAAAACAATAGCGGGTGCCTCAGATGTAGATTCATGTGATGCTTTTATCCATTTGTTTATGTCTGTCAAAGTTAGACATATTGTGTATGACAAACTTTCACAGACATAAACAACTGATAAGAGCACCTAGTGTTACTTTGTATCAAAGTAAGTCAGTTTGATAGTGTGATAGGAAGACTTTTCAGCACCTTCAAAGAATGTTTTATTTGTCCACCTCTGATAAAACAACATTCTGATCAGCAGGATTTCTAGACGACTACTGCAAGAGTTGTAATAATTACAAAAATTATTTCTGGTTTCATTAACCAAAAAGGTTAAAATGAGTTAAGTTTTGTTATTCACAAAATCATTAAAAAAAAAACAGAATTAAAATCATACTTAATATGTTAGTATATTTGTTTTAAATTTTATCAAATTCAAAGACATTCAAAAATTACACAATCCTTAAAATTGTTCCCTTTTCCTTACATGAAAAATTACATTTTACATGAAAAGTTTAGTAACATTGCTTTACTTGAATGATAGTGAGTTTTGTTTTCAGTATTTGGCAAAATATTAATGATGAAAAGTCCATTAAAATGAAATGAGATACAAAGTGACACAGGAAATTAGCATAACTTTACATAAACTGTTGCTTTGGAGTGAGCTTATAGTTTGCTTGGGACGATTGCTGCAATATTGGTCCTATTAGAAAGCTTTATTTCAATGAGCTGTAAGTTTTGTTATTTGGAGACAACTTGGATGTTTGTATGAGAGAGAAATTATTGCGACTATTTTGTGGGACAACGTTTTTTTGTAAAGTTGTCACACATTGTCATAAAGTTATTGGAGAGTTTTCTGACTCATTGTAGATCGGAGACCCTCCCCCTACCCCCTCCCCACAGGATATCGAACTTGTTCCTCGTATTGTAATTCTTACCATGTGTGTATCAAGTTGTTCTTTGGCAGTCTCTGGCAGACCACCAGTTGGTTTGGACAACTCTAGGTCATGTTCAACCTTGTTCATCCATTTCATGATTGTCTGTACTCCATCTTGCCAGGTGACAGCCTGTAATGACATCATTGATAATCCAATCAAATTCTTGTATTCTACATGCAAATCAGTTGACATCCAATCAAATGACATGATGCAGTATGCAAATTGGGGGTATAAATAAATGACATCAAATATGCAAATCAACAAATAACTACCAATCAAATAATGTCACTTAATACTGATTACTGGCAATCCAATAAAAGTGACATTATTCATTATGTAGAGAAATAAACCAACAACCAACCAATCAAATGAAAGAATGCAATATGCAAATAAATGATGATCCAATCAAATGATATAAATAATATGCAAATACACAACAGACCAATCAAATGATGTAATTAGCTTACCTCAGCCAGAGCATCTTCAAGTTCTCTCTGTCTCTCGTCACTCTTGGTCTCTACAGAATTCCACCTCTCATTCAGTTCATCAAGTTTCTTCTTAATGATACCAGCTTTGTCGGCGTCATCTGAGCCAATCACCTTCTTAGCTGCTTTGTTGATATTACCAATACTTGGTTGGTGAGCCAAGACGTCGTTTGACAGTATCTTGTGTTTGGCCAGTTCTACCTCGATGAGTTTCTTGTCTCCAAAGACTGGTTTCTTCTCATCCAGTGTTTTCTCAGTATGTTTTAACCAGTTGATCAGACCATCCATGGTAGCGTCTAGTTGACCAAGGGCCAACATGGCATTATCCAGTTTTTGCTGAAAAAATTAAAAGATGGAAATAAATTTCAACTTAAAACTAAGAGAATGTATAGCACAATGGTTCTGGTTGCATATGAGGTTTGAATTTTAATTACAAGAAACTTATTATAATTTGCAAAAATTCACTTTTCAAAATATTCAAGAATGGAAATACAACTTTACCTATTCATTTCTCTTGGGTTAGATGAATTGATCAAGAATTGTCGAAAATTTGAATACCCCCCCCCCCCCCCCCACACAAAATTTGAGTAACCCCCTCCCCTCCACATACATGTTCAGCATAAGTTTTCAAATTTACATGCCCACCCCCTTCTTTCCTATTTTCAGTGAGTGCCTCTTGTGTATGTGGAATTTTTCAGTCAACCCCCCCCCCCACACACACACACACACCCCCGTAAATAATGACGACTCCCTTAAGCAACTTCCAAAATGTTTTACATACATTTGCATACGGTGACAGGTGTGCTATCCATTAATCACTCGTTACCAATGACAACGAATCTTCCACTAACACTTCAACAACCCAATTCATTTAGATACTGATTCCAAAAGTACTTCTTAAACCTTACCTTTCTGTCAACTGTCTTGACTTGGAGACCATCCCATCTTCTGTTCATATCACTCAACGGTCCTTTAATGATCTGTTTATTTTCTCTAGGAAGTCTAGCCACTAGTTGATTGCCGAGTTGGTTGACTACTTCCACGTCCATTTGTTTAGGATCAAGTTCTTTCTTGAATTCTTTCAATTCTTCTATTTGTTCTTGGACTGTCTCTGGGTCAGTGGCAACAGGACTGAATGAGTCTAATTTTTGTTCAGCATCGGTGATGAACTCAAGCACAGCCTGTAGGATAAAATCAGATATGATTATTATACAACCTGTAACATTCAGGTAAAGCATTATACAACCCTTAACACTCAAGTAAAGCATTATACAACCCATAACATTCAGGTAAAGCATTATACAACCTGTAACATTCAAGCAAAGCCCTTTGTCTATGTGCTACACTCATTTATAGTATTCATATCAAATGTAAAATACACTCTTTCAATTGCTTTAATTATAAACCTAGGGTATGGCTGTTCTAAGTGTTTTCTGCTAATTATCAGTAGACCGATTGCAGTGAATGATAGCCATCACAACTGTGAGTATATTTAGCTCTCAATGAGATCTAGACAAAGTTTTATGACATCTACGTTTACACTCGTCATTGACTATTTACTTGTTTTGCTCTGCTTACACTGTTTACAGATTGATCACCCTGAGAGGTAGCATATACTGGGCTGGTGATTAAAGCAATTGAAAACAGTATACTTTTCTGTTTGATGTGGAGGTTATAAATCATTGTGGTAAATTATACAAACGTTTTACAAGTCATATATTATAGATATTTGAGTCACTACTCGTTTTTCTAATTTTGTTTTCCAGCGAAATAAGCGAAAATAAATTTTTGGTGAAAATTTCAAGATTTACAGTATATACTATAGAATTAACATTTATGTACGTGGTTTGTACTTACATGTAATTGATCATGGTACTTAGATGCAGCGTCCATTGCATCGTTCAGGGCCTCTTCTCTGTCATCATACAGTGAATGTAGAGTATCCCATTCTTTGTCTAACTCATCAATATTCTTCTTGACCTCTGGTCTGTCGGGTTCACCACAACACCTCATCAGATCTTCACCGGACTGACGAACGTTTTCAACATCTTCCTGAGTTCCATCGATTTCTTCTTGGATAGTCTACAATACAAAAAAATAGCAAATAACCTAAAAAACCTTCTCTAAATTTATATAATTTTACTACAATATTTGACAACTTTGTCACCAATCCAAAATAGATTTATAATTCAACCCCTCCCCCCCCCCCATATGCTTAATCACACATTTATTGATAAATGATTGATTTGTCATATGAAAGATAGAAAATAAAAGTATGACCATAGAGGGCAGTCTTCACAATGTCGGCCATCTTGGAACCACAATATGCAGGTAAAAATTAAACTATTCACTTACATGTAACATCTCTTGTTGTTCTTTGATCACTTCAGGCTGTACTCCAGGTGATTCTTGAGTTTTGATTGTTTCTTGTGTTTCTTTGATAGTGTTTGAAACTCCATGTAATTCTTCCCAGAATCTCTCTGATGCATCAAGACAATCGTCCAATGCATTTCCACGTTCATCTGCCTTTACATGGAAGGTGTCCCATTTTTCTGTGAGCTGGTCAAGTTTATCTTTCAATTCTGTTGATAATGTAATGCAGGTTAGTATCAAACAGTGTGCCCTCTAAACATTTCATTTTGATTTCCTCAGCTAAGTTCACTTATCATTTATTGTTATTTCAAATGACAGTTAATTGGCAAATTTGGTAAATATCGGTAGTACCTGATTTTCCAAATTTTCAAAAAGTTACAGAAAAATGAAAATACTTCTACATTGGTTTTTGGTAAGATATCTCTGTTTAATACAACTATCCAAAATTACAACCAAAACTTTCAAAAAATTACACAAAAATGAAAATATCTGTTCAGGGAATTTTGGCGGGAATATATTTTTGACTGGAAGGGTTATGTATTGTTCATACCTTTGACAGTTGGATCATCAGGATTCTCAGTACCCTTTATCATATCTTCTCCTGCTTTCTTCATTGCTTCAATTGTATCTGCTTGTTCTTCAACATCATCACGTAGATTCTGTCATAAAAAGATAAGCACGGGTTAACTATGACTTCATCTCTAGAAAATAATCCTATGTTTGATACATAAGGATTCAATATACTTCAATCTGTTTCTGTAATGCTAGATATTCTGGGGAGGTAAAAATAGATTTCAAACTGAGATACATTATAGTTTAAGAATAATTGATTTGTAAATATACTCCCATAGTGTCAGACATTTGTGCCAGGTTTGGTTGAAATTAAATTGTGGATGCCAGAATGTATTAAGAATAAATTGGTGTTTATATACCCCAGTGTCAGACATTTGTGCCAGGTTTGGTTTAAACTGAGTTGATGGTGCCAGAGACAGGGCTGTCCATGGATGGATATGGGTCATTCTATCGCATTAAAAAGGTCACCACTGTAAAACTAGTAAGTCAAAGAAACTGTTTCTAACCTGTAATTTCTTCATCTGTTTCTTGATGATCTCTGGTTCTGCTGAGATGGGATCAGCTTTGAGTAGATGGTCTGTAATCTTACCAAACTGTTCAAGCAGATTGTCCAAATCTTCATGGTACTGAAAGAGATGACATGACATTTGATTGTCAGTTTCTTTCTGTGATACTAAGTGATGTAACAATACATAAACATGAGCCTCTCCACACACAGACGGACACAATTGATACATAGAAACATGACGGCACATAAATACAGCCTATTACACACACATTCATTACATACATACATACATACATACATACATACATACATACATACATACACACACACACACACACACACACACACATACATACATATACACACACATACACACATACATACATATACACACACACATACATACATACATACATACATATACATACACGCACAAACACTCGCATGTGCACACATACACACAGTCTGTGTGTCAGACATACAGACACATACATGTCCATTCATCAGACAGACAGACAGACACATCATCTCTGTCTACCACTTACTGAGGTAGTTCTTTGTAAGGCATCATTGAGTTTCTCTCCACGTTTGTTGACATCACTTTTGATTTTCTCATATCTGGTGTTATCATCATCAACTTTTCCTTTCACATTTTCACCACCCTCCCCTGGACTCATTTCTGCCAAGGCTGGTCCTGTCTTGTTCAGTTTCTGTACATGTTGCTTCTTCTCTGCAACTTCTTGTTTCATTAGCTAGAATACCATTTAAAACAGAAAATGATAGTTTTTTATCTGAAATTCTGCAATACTGTTTCATTATAATCATGACCTTTAAATGGTTAGGTATGATGACTGCAATGAAATTGGACACTGAATGTCAGAGAAACTGCATATCACAGACGGACAAACAGATTCACAGATTGATGTACGGACAGACAGCACCCACTGCAATAGCAACGCTTTGATGAATTTCAATGGTCACTATTTTTGCTAAGGGTGGTGAGTCGGTGAAATCTACCCGAGTTCCCATTTCATTTTACTGCAGTTTCCCCCTTCCAGTTACCGAGGTTCCAGTCCGTAGTGAAAACACTGACTAAGACTAAGGTAACATTCAGTTTGAGGCTGACTCTTGTATAACGGTCAACACTGAAGTAAAGCACTTTCTGTATGTCCTACACTCGTTTACAGTATTCATATCAAGTGTAAAAGTATACTGTTTCAAATGGTTTAGTTACAAGCCTAGCATGTGGCCTTTCTGATGCGGACAATTAACAAATGAAACAGTATACTTTTACACTTGATATGGACTATTAATGATTGGGGTACATACAGAAAATGCTGTACTTTGGTGTTATGGGTTGTATTTAACACTGAACATCAAGGACTAGCCTCTTACTGGAGAACTTTGGAAATAAGTTGGTGCAACTTAAAACAATGATAAATACTGAATAAAAACCATGGTGATTTATATAAAGATGATATAGTAATATACAAAACATACCCTGTTCTTATCGACTTCTTTCTTGATTTCCTCAGCTTCTAGTCCAGGTGCTGGTAGTTTCTTGAGGTCCTCCTCCATCATATCTAACCAAGGCCCCAATTCATCGTGTGTTTCCTTGAATGACACTGCCAATGGAACTGCATTCTCTACTTGTTCTAACTTGTCACCACTCATGTTCTTCAGTTCCTCATACTTCTCTTTCATCATGTCCACTTTCTCTTTCAGTTTTCCTTTGGCTTCCTCGTCAGTTGTTTCCTCCATCAGTTTCTCAGCAGCTGACAGGTAGTCCTTCATACGGTCACCCTTAGAATGTACATCTCTATCAGCTCCCTGTAGGAAAGTCCAAATCAATCAATCAATAAAATCAATCAATCAATTAGTCAATCAATCCACTAATCTATCAATATAGTAATCAATGAATTGATCAATCTATCAATTATTACATGATCAATCTATCATCAACCAATCACTTGATCTGACCGACAATCATGCAATCAAGCAAGCAATCAATCAATCAATAGATCCACAAATCCATTGATAATTTGATCGATCACATGATCAATTAATCAACAAATTAATCAGCCATCTAGTTTCATATCCTTGAGTGGATAAATAACTAAATGAATTAATTGGTAAATAGTGCTACTAATTTGAATAGGAAGATCATGTGGATAATTCAAAATTGTGGGAACACTTGAAGCACGTATTGCAATATTATCTTCATAGATTTCAGTTATTACTCCTATTTGCATGAATGGAATGATCCATCCTCTGCAAGACAATAGGACTGTTCTATCCTCAGAAGATATACAGGGTAAGTAGGGTGTATGTGTTTTACCTTTACTGTCTTGAGTTGTTTCTTGGTTCCATCTGGTTCAACATCAATAGGTTCTTCACACAGTACTTTCAACATCTTCTCTAGGTCCTGAAGCCATACCACCATCTCATCCAAGCTAGCTGTGATCTGTGGAGATATCATTTGGGTCAAGGGTCATACATAGGTCAAAGGTTACATGGTTCAAATCAAGTGGCTTCAAAATTTTGGATGATTAGTGTCTGTCTACAATCTATCAATCTATCAGTCAGTCTGTCAGTCAATAGGTCTGTCTGTGTATTTACCTATTGATCAATCAATCTATCTTGGCTATGTATTTATCTATCTATCTGTCTGTCTGTTTGTCTGTCTGTCTATGTTTTATGTCTTAATACCCAAAATCATAGATCATTATATTTACAAATACCACTATTTCATATTTCTAATATTCATTTTAAGCAAGTTTAGCAATCATATAAAAATGCTATGATATTACATTTCTTTCTCCTTACCTTTTGAGCACCTTCAAGTATCGCAATCAGTTTGTATTCGATGTCTTTGAGTTTCTGGACAACATTGTTATAGCGTTCATTATCTGATGTCATCTTCTCTTTAAGATCAGCTGACGTTTTTTCGTCCACCAAGTCCCTGAGTTTAGGACCTGTCTCGTTAATAGTGTCCAAGTGAGGTTTGTTATCTGTGGCTTCACCTTGCAGTTTCTGTATTGCAATCAGACACAATGACTTGATTATCTTGTAAAATTTATGATCAATGCTTTAGAACGCCATGTATACTCCCCTCAGTATGGTTCTATGAACCGCTAGGCCCTGTCATTTTTTTTTAAACAGTCCACTAAAACTTCAAGGAAAAATAAAAATTTCAAATGCAGTGATTTATCATTGATGTGTACACTGAATGTAATGTCAAATGTTGTATATCATTTCAAACTGCACGCAATATTGAATGGTTGAAAAATCCGAGAAATTGAATTGAAGGGTTAGTAGTACAGGTAGTTGTGTATCTGATACTGGAAAGTACTGGAGGACCCCTTAGCATCCTCATTTTTATTACTATGGCAGCGTACACACTACAAAGGAAAACATATAGTGATATAATAACCCCTCAGTTACCAGAGTAGTACGTTGACTTAGCTAATAATGCCATAGCCTGTGATCCAACATACTTGTTCTGTAGACTGTCTTTCGAGCCTAAAGACAAATTTCTGCATATACAAATGTATATATACAGACAATAAAGTTATTGAATTGAATTGAATTTATAAACATTTGATAATTATGCAAGACAGTACTTACCTCATGTTTGACTTTCTGTTCTTCAGCTGGAGCCGTCGTGTCAAAGTTCTTCACGTCATCTTCTACAGAGTCTAGCCATGCTGTCAGTTTCTCGTGGGCTTCATGGAATCGACTGGCATAGTTCTTAGCCTGTTTCAACTCATGAAGACGATCGTCACTCTTATTACAGATATCTGAGTACTGGTCTTTGATGGAGTCTAGTTTTTGTTCGACTGCAAGAACCTCAGATCCTGAAAACAGAGAACGTTTTAATTTTCATGAACGAGTGATGAATATGAGGTGACAAAAGTCCCAGGATATATGCTTCTATGGAAAACCTTGTTTTTTTGGCAAAAATTGTACCGCAACATTAAAGTTCAAAATGTTGTGTTTTTTGTGTGTTTTTTTTTTTTTTTTTTTTTTTTTGGGGGGGGGGGGGGGGGGGGGCGACGTGAAGCTACTACAAGGTTGCCACTGATTGGATAACATACATATACTTTATCACTCATTAACAATACAGCCAACAGATGTGCATAATCTTATCATTTTCTAACCAATCAGAAAGAACCTTATAACGTGCTTTACATTATCTGAAATATTCCGGATACAACTGCTAAAGTTTCTAACATTATATAGAGGAAAAAAACCCAGAAAAAAACATAAGTACATTCCTTGTATTATGGACTAAATATTTATATATTTAAAAGAGTATGCTGAACTGCAGTAGGTGTAGCGTCAGTGGTTGCTATGGTTGATGATGATACTAATTAACAGTATGTTAGGGAGTCCAACCCTATTATTCATATCATTAACCTAAAATAACAATGGCCATAACTCCCTAGCTTGAATACAAATTGTATCTGCTGAAGTCAATTCACTGTTTTTTAACATGTTAGTGTTAAATTTGTTTTTATTGTCAAAGTTTTCGATATTTCAGGTTTTAAAGTTTCAAATCATGTTTTATGATGCATCTGTCTAAAAAGTACGCAACAGTTGACGGTGTTACAAATCTCCTTACCAGTGCAGTGTTTGATCAGTTCATGACCTGCATCGATAGCAGCATCCACATCAGATTTGTGATCTTTGATTTCATCATTCAGTTTCTGAAATTTTGAAAATTTACACAAAAGTGAGAACATGAATTGAGATAAAAACAAAAGTGATGCTTCACAATGTTGTGCCACTGAGGGCGCTCACACTCTGTCAGCATTTCTGGCAAGTGGCCAGTTTGGCTGCTGTTGACTCGGTATACAAAATAAATCCTCTCCTCTTAATTTTATTTTTGTTTCTATTTCACAAGAATTTGTTTTTAAACTTAAACAAGCATTTTGTTGGAATAAAGAATATACCACTTTCATCTGCTTGATATGAAATCTCGGTATGTGTGGTATAAAGTTGGCTTATACGCAATCATGAGATATCTAACCACGAGCAGTCACAAGAAATGCTGATCTACCCAGAATGTCTGAGCCCTCTGCCGTTCAAATTATGAAACATCACAGTTCCTGATATCCCTGTACAATGGTTAGACTTCTGATATCAATACATGGGGTTACCCTGATGACACCTGAGGGAGAGGGGGGTTACATGAATCTAGTGACAAATGGAAGTTATTTTTGAAACCACGGGATGACCTTGTCTTCTCGCCCTGTTAGTTCTCGGTTAAACTCATCCTTGGTGTTAAGTTCCTTCTTGATGAAATGAGATGCTTTGAACCTTTTTTTTTTAGATGATAGTTTTGAGTCAGTTTCAGTGAGCTGTGGGCAAATTTACAAACTGCTGTGAGATACCTGCACGTGCTGATAATTATTTTGATGTGCAAAATGGATATGTGCACTTTTTATTCAGATCTTAATTTTTTCTAATTTCTGATTTTTTTGAATTGTGATTATTTATAATGCAGTATTACTTGTGATTTCTATTATGCTAAATTAATTGTGACATGCATATTTTAATCGTGAACTGAAAATTGCTTGTGAGTAAAAAAATTTCTTACAGTGGTACTAAAATCAATGTAAAATTAATTAGTGATACACTAACAGATGCATACATTATATACATATTAAGGCATACAGAGAAGCGAACATTAAAAGTCCATTTCCAAAAGAACAGAACAGAAAAGAACAGAAAGGCAGTTGTGACATAGGAGATATGACATCATGCATTTACAAAGGAAAAGTTTACATAGGCATAAAACGGTGGAGGATGATGAAGTCTGCAAAATTTTCTGTTACATACCGTATGTCAACTTGAAAAATTATGTAGTTCTTGATCTCAAAGTTTAAATGTTACAATTTTAAACCAATGTTGTTGTTTTTTTGCAGTAAACGAGTACAAAATTGGCTTATATCTTTGACTAGTTCTGCGTCTCTAGGCTTTTTTTCAAAAATTTACTTCTCAAAATTCTTCAAATGGCATCAATGCAGATGTTTAAACTTTGTCAGATATTGAAAATATGAATTTCAAGATTTGAAATTGACAAAAATTATGAAAATAGCATTTTTTTCAATTTGAAAACATATTTTTTGCTAAAAGTTATAAAAATATCTGTTTGGTTGCACCAATTCATGAGAATTTGACATGTGGAACAGAAAAATTGCAAAATTCACAAACAATAATTTCGTGATGAAACTGTGTTGAAGAGGATAGTAATAATAATATGCTGTTTTCTGTGTGATAGAAGTATATATGGTGTTTGCAGTTAAGAGAGGGCAAGTTAGCTGAGAAGTCCCAAAGAATCCGAAGAAGAATCCCAATCTGTTGCTGAGTTTAACCCAAGGTATGAAGAGAAGGAATAGAAGACAGTTGATCAAACCACCACTGAAGTCCAGTCATGCTGTAACAGCACTGTACCGTTTGCTCTTCCAGTTCCTGGTCGATTTTCTCGGGTTCGGTCGGTATTGCTTCCAAATTGTCCAACTTCTCTTGAGTCTCTGCCAACCATTGCATGAGATCTTGCTCATTTGCCCCAAATTGTTCGACATTTTTGAGCGCTTGGGCCAAAAGTTTACCCCTTCTGGCACACTTGTCAGAAAGTTCATCATATCTAATTTGCATATTATCTGTCTTCTCATGCAAATTTTCAGCATCCTCTGGGGATACCAAGTCTATCAGTGATTTGCTGATTTCGATCACCTGATTCAATGGCTCCTCGTGATTGGCTACATCGTCAGCCAATACCTGTTAGTTTGTCAGATCAGGGTAGGGTTTGGGTAGTGGAGAAAGCACAAAACATTTACATAGGAATTGTACAATGAATCATAACATACACTAAAAAGTGAACAGGGACAACATGCTTTATACAATCAAATACATAATTATTAGTATCATGCGCAACACAAGACAACATACAACTTACAAACTATTTGATTTTCCTTCATATGTAACACTAAGAAATCGTAATATCAGATTACATAATCATTGACTTGAAATGAAATCAAGGCATGAAAAGTGAGACATTTGGGAGTCAAATTCACATCTCTGAATTCTAATCAGTGTGCTCTGAACAGCTGAGTCAATTCATCTACTGATAGATTCTGTGTCTTCCTGATGTGGACCATTCTTTTTTATGGCTCGTCGACCTTTAGCCTTTCAACCTAAGGATCAAATTTATCACAGCATACAGATCACCAATTTTCATTCAATGTCTTGCCGTAATGGTTACCGACATCATTTCTCAAAATACAGAACTGGAAAGCATCGACCGCACTACATAACATTATGACAAAACTCTAAGATCAACTTCCTTCAATTATCTTCCATAAAAAAATTCCCCGAACCAACAATTTTCCACACAGTTTATTTTCCCATACCTTATTTTCCGCAATTTGTTCCTCAATCTTTTCCGGAGTTGAACCGAGGGGTTCTTCAGCTGTTACTTTCTTTTCTGTCTTTTCGATCCATTCTATCAATGGGTCGGCCTTCTCTTCAAACGCCTTGGCAACTTCCAACAGTTCTTCAAGCTTCTTACGACGCTTGTCAGCGGTGTCGTTGAGGGTGTCCCATCTCTTTTGGAGATCATCAAGTTGCTCAGCAACCTTTTCTTTGTCATCAGTGTCTGAGCCTTCAATCATTTTCTGACCGATATCTTTGACTGAATTGACACTACTCTTCTTGTCTGCAATCAGTTTATCCAGAAGCTGAATTCAAAAAAAAAAAGAAGCAAAAATTTCAGTATAAGAGAGCATTTTTGCAAGAAACTGATATAAAGGTATACTAGACAATACATACATACATTAAGCATTTGCCAAATTTGTTTTAAAATATGCATCTGTGTATTAATTTTATCAACTTATCACTGGGCCAAAAATGACCAATATTCATTACAACAGTTGCTAGAGGGCGCTGTACTAAAACAGGCATTTTTGCTAGAGCCTAGAGGATACTAAACTAAAACAGAACTATTGTGAAATGCACTGTATGAAAACAAGACTTATTATGAGAGAGTACTGCATTAAAATAGGAAATACTGCTAGAGGGCGCTGTACTGAAAATGACAATTGTCACTAGAGGGCGCTGTTTACTTGATATATCTGACTGAATACAAATCTGAAGATAACAAACCTTCTGTTCAGAGAGCTGTGCCTTGACAACCTTGTAGTCTGCTGATGGTTCTTTCTGACTGGCCATCAGTTCTTCAGTTTCATGTAACCAGTCCAAGATAGCTAGCAAAGCCTCTGAGAACTTTCCACATTGTAGGAGTGCTTCATTGATCTTACCATCTCTTTCAGACACCTAATATCAAAAAAATAAAATTTCCAACGTTACAATTTAATGCAAAGTATGTTATTTTAAATTCAAATTCTGTATGTATAATCTGCATTAAAACCACAAAAAAATGATTTTCTTTTATCTGGAAAGTTTTCATTCTTCTAATCATTGATTAGCAAATCCATAAGAAAATATTTTTTGTTGTATCTTGAAAAATAATAAGCCAGACTTTCAAAACTCAATGAATTTGTCCTTATTTTTTTTTATTCATATATTAATTATAAGATTGTAAAAAAAAAGTCAAAAGTCAAATTTTAAATAGAGCATTTGCTTATCTTTTGCTAGGAAACACTTGGTTGGCTTAGGGCGTAAAAGTATTTTGTTTTCTTATGGCAGTTACTGTTTTGAGTTAGTAAACACATCAATCAATTTTACATGGACATTTTTTTGCTGTGAATGTGTTTAGTTTTTCTGGACTAGTATTCTGTTTACATTAGCTTTACAACATTTGATTTAAAATGGTCTGAAAAGTGTTCGATAAACTGACCTCTGAACTTAGTTTCTTCCATTTGTTGTTCATGTCTTCAAGATCATCTTCAATCTTCTTCGTTGTAACTCCTGGTGATGCACTCTGGATCAGACCTTGGCCTGCATTGTTGGTTTCTTGTACCTTGTCAGTTAACGGTTCGTGATGATCATTCTGGAATTTCTATCATTTTAAAACAAAATTAAAGGTTTCATTAAACTCTAGAAACTCAAATATCAATATAATGTGAGTTGAAATGTCATCTGGAGTTCATGCTAAAGTAAATACACTAGAGAGAAAGCTGGAGTGATTGCTAAACTGATGCATTATGGGGCGGTAACACGACCTCTTGGTGATTGCTATATATCAGCAACTCATGGCTTAGTACCTCAATGCATTATGGGACTGTAAATAACCTGTGTGTGTGACTTCCATTCAGCAGTGACACCTGACTACATAAACTAATGCATTATGGGAGTGTACCACAACCTGTATGTGTGTGACTATTCCAATTACAACAAAACATTCCAAATACGTAACTTATAACATTATGAGACTATGTGACACAATGTCTGTGTGATTGTTTGTACCACTTTCCTCACCTTAAATTCATCCAACTGATCTTTCACAGTATCTACATCAGTACCGACAGGTTTCTGTGTTTGCAGTGATTCTTCAGCTGCTGTGATACCGTCATTGACTTCAGAGAGAGTACGGTAGAAGTCCTGTAGTTTTTCTAGAGTGTTATCTAGTTCTTCTTTCCTGTTGTTAGTACGGTCTGTCAACCTGTTGCATTTCTTCTTCAAGCTTTCAATCTTTTGATAAACACCAATAAAAAAAATTGTCAAACTTTTGAACTACGCCTGTAAAATTCAAACTTGCATTTGGATTGTCATAAACTTGACAAGACTGTAAGATACGCTGTATCACTCCACATTCACCAGCCTGTTCTCTTGAGAGAGGTTGACCGATGTGTGAGGGCGCCCTGTCACAGCATACCTTACAGACTAAAACTTGACCAGGAGATACTTTTCGTACATGAATATTTTAATTTTTTTTCATGGATTTCTTCGTGAAGTGATTCATATGATTGGTTATCATCAAACAAATGATAATATATATACAATATATTACAAAATAATACATTTTTCATTTTACAATATCACTTTGTTTTAATAGGAGCATAATTTGAAAACAGTGAAACCTTCTTCATTTCCATTCAATGAGCTTTATGCATAATTGATGATGTTTTGCATAAATGAATATATAATTAATCTATTTACATAATATGTAAATCACTTCATTAATATGCACAGTTGACATATCAAGTTTTTCATATAAATAGGAAAGTTTGGAAATGAAAAAAAAACAAACGCAAAAAAATAGAATTCAAATAAAAATAGGGTAAAAAATATCTTTAACTTCATATAACTGCAAAATGAAAAGAATTGTCATGCTGAAAAATGTGAAAATAATATCATTTTGTTTAATACATGTCATTTACATACATTACTGCTTATATATGCAACAATACGTTCATAACATTTCTGATTCAATATTTGTGATTCTAACTAATTTGTCAATTAGTTAATTTTTATCATGATTTGGAAATAAAATGTTGAACAAAATACTGAAATTATATTTTTAGTAAATGATGTTACATGTATAAATTTACATATTATGCAAATTGAAATGATAATGATTTTGGCATAAATTATATTACTATTTGGTCAAAGAAGAGATGTCCTGCAATTTTTTTTTCAAAAATAACCCTTCCCTCATAATTAATGGAAAGGCTCCCTAGATTTATTGTAAGGGGGCTTGGAAAGCCATTTAGGCCAATGTAAATTCTACAGAAGAAGCCCCCCAGACATCGTCAATTTCACTCCTGTTTCTCTAATAAAATTGACTGTTCCTCTATCGACAACACAAGGGCTAAACCAAAGGTTCGAAGGAAAAGGGGGTGTTTACTCTTGTTGATGACTGATGTTACATCACCATTAGAACAATGTTTAAAACATTGAATCAAAGCAATATTATCTTTTAAACATTGTTTAAATGACGATCAAACATCCTTACGGAAAGGGTCACTATTTTTTGCTTTCTTTGACCAGTTTGTTGAAAAAAAAAGAAGAAATAAAATATCATAAAACATGCAACTTTTGCTGAAAAGAAAACTACGAGAATAAAATGAACAAAACTGTTAGTAAGTGAAGAGAATATTGGAAAATGAAAATGAGGATAAAATGAAGGCGAGAAAAACTAACAATATTTGTCATGCATGGTATATTTGACGATTTTAAAAGCCGCATTTTAACGTTTTACCTGTTGCTTCTTATCCGCTCTTCGCTGTTCCACAGAAGAATGAAAGAAATTACCATGTGAGCAAAGAGAGTTACACGGAAGTCTTTACATGTGGAGCACTTTAGATAACATTTGACAATTTTTTTTCGATATCTGTGTTTGTTTTTTAATGTATTTAGAAAGTTCAGTGTTAGGACTTGGCTGTCTAAGAGTAAATTATTTCAAGTGTTTCTGTTTTTCCTTAAGAATATTCTTCATAGTATTTCTTTTGTCAGTATTTGTGTCCTTGGTTTTAGCATATTTTTCTTGCTTCATTCGTCGATTTAAATGTGGCACAAAGAGTAAACATGAGATTGTGCTGTGTGGTGTGGTGTGGTGTGGTGTGGTGTGGTGCAGCATAGTGTGTAACAAATGTATGAAAAAAACCTTAACAAATGTTATCTATAGTGCCTCTTTGAAAAAAAAAAGACAAATCACTTTACCAAGGAGACACCCATAGCAAGGAATGATGCAGAGATAGGAATTTTTTCGAAGGAAAAACTGGGTCACTTCAAAATGTCCAGGATAACCTCTATTGGAAGGGGATGGTGTGTTTGCAATACTCGTGATAAACATGATAGGAGCACTGCACTGAAGTTGTATTTAAATGTCAGTGCACTATTTGGCATGTGTATGGTAAAAACAAAGGTTATCAATATTTGGGTGTTGAGGGTGCCACACCAAAGCATTGTAATAGCATGTAGGCAATGGATACATTATGGATACACCATTACTGTGAGTGGTTGTTGTTGATAAAGTGCTGCAGAACATAGAAAGTGTGAACCCTGTCTAGACAAATTTGAGAAATTTGCTTTGTGACACGATACATAACACAGAACAATACCGCACGTTCATTTTCAGACAAAGTTACAACAAATACAATGTTCCTGCATTAATGAGTCAGTCAGTCCACTTCGAGAACAGAATAGTCGAACTGTTGTTTCGAGGTAGATATTCTAACCTTTAACCTTGTAGTTACCAGGATGTGTGACCTTTCAGGTCAATGAGATATGAACCAATGAGAAGCTACGAGACATTACCTGTTCCTGTAGTGCTTTAGCTTCTGTGGTAAAGCCTTTACTGACAAGATCTTGCAGAGTGGCATCTTCATTGTCAAGTTCAGCCTTGCGCTTCTTGAGTTCATCTTGGAGTTCCTGAGAAGATAAATATTTGGTATTTGTAAAGTTTCATTTTTCAAAGATGTGTGTAAATGTGTCCACAGATGATGTTTGCAACTATTTGTACATGTTTGAGAGAGAGAGAGAGAGAGAGAGAGAGAGAGAGAGAAAGAGAGAGAGAGAGAGAGAGAGAGAGAGAGAGAGAGAGAGAGACAGACAGAGAGAGAGACAGACAGACACAGAGAGAGAGACAGAGACAGAGAGACAGAGGCATAGAGAAGATAAACAAAACAGTTCTATCTCCCATAGTCTAATGCTGGGAATAATTTCTTCACCATGTCATGTCTTTATCTGGCTGCTAGTCATTCCAACATAATTTTGCTATCCCTTGTACTGATGGATAATAGTATACTCCATCCATACAATCTACTGGACTGGTCTAAACCATTTCACATTAGAGGTAGACTTACCATGACTTCATCCAGTTGTTTCCTGACAGTGTCTTCATCCCTACCAATGTGTCCCATCTGATCAAAACGATCTTCAAGATCTGTCATATTGTTCTGAATATCACGCAACTTCTTCTGGAACTGGTCAAGTTCTTCAGTGGCAGCTTCAAGATCTTTGAGTCTGTCTTTGACAGCGTTAGTCAGAGCTTCGTGCCGGTTCTTGACAAAGTCCACCTCCTCTGAGATGGGTTCTTTGTCAGTTCCTTCTGGAGCTTTGTCAGCCAGCTTATCTCCCAGATCTTTGACTTCTTCCACTTTGGCTTTGAGTTTGTCAACGTCATCTTTCAGGTCCTACAAACATGAAGTTGTTGATAAGGTCAAAAGCAAAGGTCATGAAAATTGCAATCAGACTGCGAGTTATATAAGGTGAGAGAGCTTAAATTAAGGGATGAATATGTAGCTTATTCATTGACAATGGTCACATGATAATGGCATTAGGTCATAGGTTAGTCATAATTTATCAATGTCAAAGGTCATAAGGTAATTCAAAACAGGTCACATTAGGTCAGAGGGCAGTATATAATTGATCAATGTCAAAGGTCATCATAGGTCAGTATATGATATAATGTTCAAATGTCAAAAAAGCTGTGCTCAAAGGTTAAAGGTCAGGATGTAATTATTCATGTCAAAGGTCATACAGACTTGCAAACAGAGGTCAATGATATTAGAAGGCACCGGATTTATATGAAACCATACCTTAATTCTTTCTAGGTTTTTACTGTCCTTGGCTTCAGGTCCAAATTTATCGTGTGTTGCTAGTTTATCTTCACATTTACTGAGACCGTCTTGAGTTTCTTTCAGAGCATTGAGGAATGCCTGCAGGTCCTTGACATTGTCATCAGTATCAGACTTCCTATCAACAGTGTCTGTAAACACACAAATAAAATAATGAACATTTCTTCACATACATACATACGTACATCAATTGAAAAGTTAAAAACACTACCATAAAGGTCCTTTCTCTGGCAGTAGTACTTTCAGAGGTTTTTTCCACTTGATAGAATAGAGAAACTCTCTTCAGTTGGCACCCTGGTTTTCACTGATGGGTCTTTTCAAAGGGAGATACCGGTAACCGATGACTGGTTCATTATAATGTTGATGAGCAGACGACACTTTAGACAAAACAGTACTTGTGGTTGTAGCAATGTATTATTTTATTATGTAAATGTCTGACAACTCCCGCATAACATTTTCTTTTATTGAAAGTTACTTATGGATTGCAAGTCCAGAGAACAGCAACAAAGACATCACAAAATGACTCGCATATCACATAATGCCAAAATACAAACAGCAAGATAGTGTAGTGGGTAATTTTAGAAGAAAATAAATCAATGCAAAATCTTCAGCCAGTGTCCCCGAAGCCCCCAAAAAACAAATATCACATGTAATTAATCAGACCATTTTGAATGTCAAACAGAGACCACAAAAAGTTGTCTTACCTTTGCCGAGTTTATCAAATCTGTCAGTGATTTGTTTGGCTTCATCTAAGACTTCGTCTCCGCCGGCTTCACACATATCAGCTAGTTTGTCAGCATGAGTTTTCAGATTATCAATGCTTGCTTTGTGAGCTAGCACATCGTCATTCAATACCTGCAACACATTGTAAAACATTGCAAATAAAAATAGTCTACATTTTCTGATATGATGACAATATTGCTATGTATTATAATTAGTGGTTTGAAGGACGGCTGGTTAAAAGGACACCGTCCACATCTGCTGAACATCTTTCTGTATTATTTTTTGGTTGATATGAAGAAGAATTACTTTGAAACAGCGTAGCAGTTCACTGACATTAAAGGGAATGAAAAATTACATGAGGGAATATTTGGGTAAACCCTGAAATTGTCATTAATGTGAGGTTTGTAGAGACACAAAATACTAGCAGGTGATCGTATAGTCACTTCAAAGCATAAATACAGACAACTTTAGTGTAGGTGGGATCACACTTCCATTCCACTGAACCCCATTCCTGCTTTGAGCTCCCATGCTCATTCTCAATCTCCTCTATCCGTTGATCTTTGTATTGATCAGATACACTGGAATAATTTTGTTAGGAAAACGATACTAAGTGAGTGTTTATGAAAGTATTCCTGTACATTAAACATGGTGTCTCATGTTGGAATAATATTTCTACGTAAACACCATCTCCCTACAATCTTTCAACAATCAAAATTTTCAAAATTTTTACAATTTCTCAAAGTTTCTTTACCTTGGCATCATCCTTCTGTTTCTTGGCATCATCAATCTTATAACTGATTGGTTCCTCGGCAGCAAGTTTTTCTTCAACCTCCTGTAACCATGGTAACAATTTCTTGATTTCATCGTTGTATTTATCGGCATGCCCTTCAACGTCTTTAAGTTTGTCTTGTCGTGTCTTAGACTTATCACCGACATCGTCCCATTTAGCCTTCAGGGTGTCTACCTTGTCTTTCAGACTGTCATATTCCGTACCAGGTTGGGCCTCTAGAAGCATCTTTTGTGCCTTCTCAGCAATTTGTTCATACGATGGTTCTTGTTGTTTGATGTCTTTGACAACAGGCTGGGAAAGAAAAACAGTATAAATATCGTTAATTCACTAAAACCTTTACACTACTGTTTCACTAAAGTAAGGTGAAAAAAAAATAATTGTGTGTTTCCAATAACATGGCCTCGGAAAATAGGATAGGTAGGTCAAGAATTTATTTTATTTTATTTTATTTTTTCAACACGATAGCCTTTCATTTGGGTGAAAGACAGAAAGCATCTACAAACTTTAGTAGTTTAATAAGCTTTGTTAAAATGCTCATGTTTTCTTTTTGTCTTTTTCGTGACATTCAGTTTTACTTTTTGTGTGTTTTTAATATTTAGAACTGCAATAATCCTTTCATCATCCATTCTTTTTTAACACCAGCCACATCAATTGCATATCCTCGGAGAGCGCATTTTATGAATTTTTTTTCACAAACAGCCCACACAAAAATGTTCATGATTTTTGAGAATTGACTAACTCAGTTCTCCTGAAGGTATTGCCAAATTTGTCTGCCAAGTTTAGACACAAAACTTGTCTACATAGTTCAGACATACCTCATGTTCTTGGACTTGTTCTTTCACCTTCTCAGGTTTAGCAGCGACAGGTTCAACAGATACCAGTTCCTCACCCTTCTCGTCCAACCATTTCAACATACCATCTACAGAATCCTCAAAGTCCTGTCCTTGTAGCAGGGCTGCTTGTAGTTTACCAAGTCTTTCATCTATGGAGAGACAATATAGACAATTGTTAGATCATATTGTATAATTTTTACCAGTCTGCCACACGATTGGATGATCAAAATTGCCACCAGGTGTTCTTTATAGTATATGCAAATTCAATCAAACTGTTTACCTACTTTCCATCCATCTGTCAAAACATAATATGCTAATTAACTACTTGACTGATACTATATGCGGGCAGACATGTTTTTGATTTCCATATCTTGTCAACAACTCTGACCAGTCAACCAATATACTTTTACACTTGATATGAATGCTATAAACAAGTGTAGCACATAGAGAAAGTGCTTTACTTCAGCGTTACTGGTTGTAATATGAATGCTATAAATGAGTGTAGCACATAGAGAAAGTGCTTTACTTCAGTGTTACTGGTTGTAATATGAATGCTATAAATGAGTAGCACATAGAGAAAGTGCTTTACTTCAGTGTTACTGGTTGTAATATGAATGCTATAAACAAGTGTAGCAAATAGAGAAAATGCTTTACTTCAGTGTTACTCGTTGTAAAATGTGTATGATATGCAGTCTTTCGGTGATCATTCCATGTTTCTGCTGTAAGTTCGCCGGAAGTGGAGAGTGTTTTAATAGCAGAAAAATACTACAACTGCTGGGGCTTTAAAAAAAATTAATAAACAGAAATGTTTTGATTATTGAAAAGTCAATTCTCACCAAGTTTCTGTGATAGTTCGTCGTAAGGTTTGATAACTGTGTCTAACTTTCTCTTGAGGTCTGCTTTGGTGGCTGGTTCTTCTACCATACTTTCCAGAATTCGATATTTCTCTTGAAGAATTACAATGATGGGTTTCTTAGTCTCTGCTTCATCCTGTAAGTCCTGATGTAACAA
>NC_135562.1:9745133-9855133 GCF_964340395.1 Glandiceps talaboti
TGGGGCTTGGCTAGAAAATACAAAGAATAGGGAATACTGAGATATTGTTGGATTATTTGGGGTCAGAATGGAATTATCACACAGGAAAATACACCGGAAAGTGGTTGACATGGGTTACATAGACAAATGTTACAACATGCAATACTGAAGGCATATTCATATAAATAATAATAAACTATGTACAGTGCCCTCTAGTGACAAACATTGCAGATTGCATTGAAATATTGTCAGGATGTATTGATGATATACAACGTCAAAACTGTGGTTCTGTTCATGTCAATTTCACAAACTAAAAAACGGTGATATATGATTATTAACTTTACTTCATATACCTCACTGCAATATGTCACTAGAGGGCGCCCTACTCTGGTCAGGTAAATCAACAAATAAGGAAGGAAAAGATAAAACACTATGAACAGGTGGTGAAAATTCCCACTAAAAATTAAATAAATTATGGCTGAAGAAATACATAAAGGGTTTGGTGGGGTAAAATAACGCATTCACACCAAGTTACTCGAGTAGTTCACTAAGGCTGGGTAACTAGAAGGGTAAATATGGGTTATTAAATTCATATCATGCTATAACATAGCATTTACATTCACTACAATGAAACTCTTAGTCTTGGTTACCCAGACTCCTCTGCTGCTGCCAGAGCCTTGGGGAATGCTGAGTATTTGCAATGTAAGATGGCGACAGTCATTGGACTCGGACAATTTCTCATTGAATGAAAATAATGCCTAATTTTCATTTCATCATTTGTCTCTGGAATCATGGTATAAAATTTTGGAAAATTGTCTTTGTTAGAAGATTTACTAAAAATATTCTTCACAAGACTGATATTACTACTAATATGTAAAGCTGTCGGTCAGCCTCTCCCAGCAACCATCTTGTTCCAATCATTTACGTAGCATTCCGCCAGACTCTCTGGGGGCCAGCTGACGTCAAGAGGAGTCTGGGTAACTATGACTATGAAACCGTTATACCCATTATGAAAATGCATGGTAAAAATGGGTTTACACACAAATGGGTATCAACTCACATGGGGTTAACACGTAGAAATGGGTTTTACACAGTTACATAGTTCACTTACGAATTACATCTATTACAAGTTCTTACGGCAACCACGGACGTACGTTTGCATAAACGATTAATGATGCAGTCATGCATTTTACTTTAATTTCAATACATGCAATGCAGTACATGGATGATGCACAGGTCAAAGGTCATTATAAAAAGAGGAAGATTGTACCAAAAGATGTCGCAGCATTTTATCTTTGCATTAAGCACTTTGGCCAGCAGATGTAAGAATATTTAAAGATACACTGATCCATTGAGAGCTACTTCCACATGCTTCTATATTCCACAAAGTTACTTTCATGGAATTCAAGATGTTAGGAATGACTTCCAGAAGAACTCAGATTTTCAATCATTTGATTTTTTTCCACATATAATAATAATAATTGTTGATTTTGAAAATTTTGAATGTCTGGTTGAAAATTGAAGAGGTGTGTGTTCTCAGAGAATCGATTTTTGGAGAAAATATGTTAATATGATGTCTGCCATTATTTTGTACATGGGTTGGGGGGGAGACAGATGTTTTAGAGTGCTGGGTACATTGTGTTACCGTAATTATGGGATATCATGTCTTTGGTGACGACAATTACGTGACTGTACAAACAAGCATTAAAGGGAACTAAATTCTGAAAAAGATTTTGCCCCTGTTTTAATACTGACGATACATGTAAAATGACTGCATCCGAAGGAATTGTTACATTTTTTTTTCAATGTCATGAAAATGTTCAAATTTTTTGAAGGAGTGCTTTGAAAATCCGAGTTCTTCAGAACTAGAACAATTCAATGATTTTATAGGTGTTAAAATTCTTATTTTATTCTTAAAGTATTTCTTGGTTTAGAGAGACAGTTTTACGTAAAGAATTACGACAAACACAAACAATGACACAGACACATAGCAAAATACCACAACACAGGAATACTGGGTAACAGGTCAAGAAGCACGGTACACAAAGAAAAGAGTTTGCTGCCCCTGAAAAAATTTCGACTAAAATGCTGTTGTGTAACCTGTTCATGTCGTTAGGTCACTATAAATCAAGTATTTACAGGTGTTCTGGACAAAATAGTTTGACTTCTGAGGAGATAGAAATATTTCATTGTCAGCGTTTAACCTGTTAAAAGTACACACACACAGATTACGTCTAGGTCACATGATAATTGTTCAAAGATCAGTCTAAGGTCAATTGGTGTCACATGTCGACAATGCACGTAGTTGAACAGTAATCGAAAGACATTTTCAACTTTGATCACTTGCTTTGGTTTTTCTGTCATTTACAAATTTTAGGGTGAAAATTCAGATTTTCTCACAAGTTTTACTGATATGGTGAAAATTCATTTTTTTTCCCAACATTTTGACATGGGCTGGATACACTGATTTGTAGACACAACAATCAACAGCAAACACCCAAATTCCAGAGAATTTCCCCGCCACCAGGTCAAGCTGCTAAGACCATAAAAGTATGCTAAGACACAGAAGTTTTACAACACAACATAAGTCAGCCTCCTCCTTCAGTAAACAAAAGTTTTATTTTTAGCAAAACAAAATGATTTATTTTGGTGAAGATCATATCTCAGGAGGTAGTTGAGTTGGTGTAATCCAAAATAAATCTCAAATTCAACAATTTTTTTGAAAATCAGAATTTTTGGTTGTAATTTGGCAGGTTGTTACAAGTTACTGAAGAAGTTCATGTGCCGAGTCACAGAAAAGTGAGTTAGTAGATTTATTATTGTTAACCAAGCAGAAAAACAGAAGTTGGTTTGAGATAACAAGACATACCCAGTACTTGACTACATTCACTAAACAGAAGAAAAATAAACAAACAAACAACATAACAAACAAACAAACAGACACCATGCATGATTATGTGCCTTAAAAAGCATGCCCTTAGCACTGAAAGCATACTTTGAAACAACTGTGGTGATTGGGTAGCACTGAAAGCAAATGTGTAACAACTGTGATGATTGGGTGATTTATTTTTTGGATTAAAAGCATGCAAATAAACATACTATTAGGAAATAAACATGCAAAATAAATCGATGAAGAATGGGCTACTCTCAGCTGCTGGGAAGACCTCCAAAATGAAATAAATGAATCGCCGTCTAAAACTCGCAAACTGTCACAAATTATAAATCACATGGATTAACGTAACAGCTGAGTACAAAAGAACAATTTATAAGTAGAAAAAAACAGCTGGTGCAGACTATATGTGGTGTGTGTCAGCTAGCAAGTTTATTTGCTCGACTGAACGACAACAACCAATTTCTCAGTCGGGTAGATTTTTAAACAACAAAGGAGACAGGAGTGTGCATACAAGTTTTTGACAGAAAGATATGTGTACCTAGGTGTGTAAAAATATGCATTCATTGAAAAGCAAAGGAATGCAGCAAAAAAGAAAAGTAAGAGTACCTTCACCAAAACCAAGGACAAGAACCCAGTATTGTGTTTGAGAGTTGGAGCATATAGAGGCGGAACAAGCCGGTGCGGAAAGACACACCCAGCCAGAGCATGGATGTATAACTTCACATTTCACCTTTTTGCAAACCACAACCAACTATACTACATTGTTGTGCTGTGCGAATGAATTACCATGTTGATTCTTTACATCGTTATCAGTATAAGGGTGTGAAATGATACATAGTTCCTTTGAGTCTGGGAGGGAAAGGTTATAATTGCTAGTCTTGTAAATTACGACAATACAATAATGACATGCGGGTTGTTACCATCACCATGGGGGAAGGTTAACAAGGAGTCATTCCATATGGCTGTAAAAACTAATCAATTCATGCAGGTTGGCATTCTTATCTTAACCTGTATTAACACAGGTATTTGCACTTCTGCATGTTGAAACGTTTCTTAGATACACAACTAAGCATTGTAGCCTATGAGTAAGTAACCCGAGCAAGCAAACAACAAATTTAGTTTCATTTGGAGCTCTTCCCGTTATTTTTTATGAAAAAGCAGCTGACAGAGACCGGGTTGATTGTATGACAACTACTGAAGTATTGTGGTTGATAACCTTATGGGACCAAAACACTTTTACGTTAAAAAATCACAAACAAAATCATAAATTTGACATTAAAACTAGGATGCATAGTCATAAGCAAGCATGCAGGGTATTAGTAGCCTTGTTATGGACATGACAGCGGTATGGGAACATTACTGGAGATGACAATTACAAACAAATATACATTTGAATGATTGTTATTTGTGTTCTCCAGTGTAGCCTTTCACTTTTCTTGTTATGAATGCTGTGTTTTGTTATGGGGGGCAATTTGTTAGTTTGCTTTTATCTAAGCTAATCTGATTTTAGTAATTTTGATGTTGGTTTTATATTCTTTTTTGTACCCTAAAGTTATCACCCACGGTTTGTCAGTAGTTGTGCTGAATTCAAGCAAACCTTGTAAAGGAAGATGCAATTCTGCTGAACAGGTAGCTTCCCCTGCCGTATTGACGGCCATGACAGTGTATGATCCGATATCCTCCATGTCAACATCGTTGACGATCAACGTATGGCCTCCATCGTTATCCGAGAAAAGCACAAAGCGGTCATTTTTATCAATTTTGCTGCCATCTTTGAACCACACAACATCTGGTTCAGGCATTCCGGTAACTTTACAATCAAATTGTGCTATGTCACCAAAGTCGGTATCCGTGTCAAAAATCTCAATAATAAATCTAGGAGGCACTCCATTTTGGTTTTTCCTAGCATTATCAGTTTCATTGTGGTTTTGATCGCGGTCAAGTAATCCAAACGTAATTGGTAAACTCCGCCAATATCCTACAGTTACTTCTTCAATAGGAGAAGTCGCATCTTCTTCATCCAACTGGATCTCCATATCAACTTCCCTGGCGATCAGCGGCATTTCCACAAAATTAGCAGCCATATTTAGCACAAGTAAATTCTCACAACTCATGTTTTTTGGCTGTGATTTAGACACAGTACGACCACCTGTAGCACTCACATCACTGACTGAAGTGTCTGCCAGGAAATTGTCAGTGGAAGTGGCCCGCCTACGAGATTGTATGTTTTGACTGTGTGCAACACATGTCTGCTGACGGGGTGGTTCTAGAGACACCCTTCCTGTGTAAGCTTCACCATAAATCTTTAGACAAAGGTTCTGCCGCTCTAAAAAAATTCATGGATATACAACTTCTAAAATAAACAAAAGTCTTTGTGTGAAAGGCTACAATAGGGCCAGCACACTTGCTCAATCACGAATGTTGTAAAATTGAAATTCTACTGTGCCCATAAAACTTTTTGTGGTTGAACCCATTAATGCAGTCAGTCCTCTTTGACAATTCTCAGGTACTTGGGGAACAGATATGTCACTACTTTTTATGAGATAACTACCCACCTACAGAGTTCTGGAAAGAAGCTTGGGAGTTTTTAAGCACTGCTGAAATGAAAACTACTTTAAAATGCAAGGCAAAAGTTGAGACAGTGAGGTGCTAATGTGATGTCATTGTTCAAGCTGGTTTATCAAGTGCAGAATGTGGACAAGAAATGCAAACAAACACATGGCAAGCAAAGCTGTGAAGTGGGCCTTTAGGTAAAAGGGTGTGGCCTTGTCTGTGGTTGTGAACCCTTGTGAAACCATTAACAAATTGAAGTACTTACTGCTAATGCATCCACTTGTATTTGAAGGAAGTGACTCAATTTCAAAGGCAGCTATGCTAATCTTATTGGGGCACAAAGAGTGATACTGGGATGTGCCACAGATGGACAAATTTGACTTTTCATTAAACAACACAGAAAAGGAATTTGCTCCTTTTTTTGCTCTTTATTTTGGGTATTCACATATGAACAGGTTATCTGGGTAAGCATGCTAAGTTTGTACACTGTATTGTCGCTATGGTGACAAGGGGAAGATTGATTTGGGAGGCTTATCTGATATTTAATTTTATGAACTACACATAGCACAGGGATTAGCCATTGAAATTAGAATAGCAGTCACAGAAGCAACAGTTTCAACATTTGTCAAGAGTTGGATATTTGCGAGTGATGTTTCATTGAAAATAGATTTTACTGTTACCTGTTTACAGCTACTTTCCTGTAACCAAGAAGTCAATGAAACAGCAAACCAACATACACAAACAACAAACCAACAAACACAGGAACACAGACATACAGACACTTCAATAACACAACACCAAAAATCACACGGTACCACACAATAATAACAATGAAATACAAAGGCATGGTAGTGTCATTACTGTAAATTACAACCACTTACTTGGAGTACATCCTATAAAACTTCAAAGATATAAAAGAACTCCCACAACGATTAAAGCTGATGAAACAAAAGACGGATTAATAGACTTAAAATAAGAATTTGACATAAAAAACCTACCAAGGTCTTCCAATTGTTTCTGAACCTCTTCTGAACCAGGAGCATTTTCTTTGTCTTTAAGAAGCTCAGCAGCCAGGTCCTTGACATTGTCAACCTTGCCTGTCTTGGCATCTAGATCTTTCTGGAATGCCTGTTGACACAAAACAAGGAAAAAATTGTCAATTTTTAAAATTTTTGACAAAGAAATTTAATAAAAAGCAGAGAACTCCATCAATTGTTTGGAATTTATCCTTACATTGTCCATCTTTTCATTTTTAAATTTGTATGAAATTTCAACAACATCAAAATGGTTGAATGTAACAATGCCAAGCCAGAGTATTTTGATAAACTGTTCATTTTTACATTTGTATGAAATTTCAAAAAAGAAAACATGTTAGAGACTGGACTGGAAATTTTTTTTCAAAACCAGACAGATCAGATATTGGTTTCCCGCCAAAAAATTTCGTTAACAAATTCAATTGTTTCAAAAATTTGATAAATTTTAACTGATTCTAAATTTTGAAGAATAAAAACATAAACGAATCATCCTAACATATGGAAAAATATCTGACTGTATAGAGATTGATCAATTCTACCAAAAAATACAAAAATCTTCTGAAATACATTTTTCCATGACTACCTTATCCTCTGTGATGACTGAATGCTGGACATGAGACAGGCAAAATAAAACGTCTGATAAGTTCCCAAGTAAAAACAATTGATGGAGCCTCCATAAAAAAAAACCTAGACTAGTCCCTATATGATATCGTTACGATTTAGACCACGTTGACATCCAGACTATAAAATAAACCAACTGTACATAGTTTATGTAGTCTGTTGATTATAATCACTGATTAACTATATGAGATACTAAATCATTTCATATTTTTAAAATTTTAATATTTAAAACCTAATAATATCATGCTGATATTATAAATAACTGAATATTTCATGCTTGAAATTAATACACCTGTTTTTGAGTATTATATTTTAAAGTATTCGAGTCCCTTATGTGAATTATGAATGACAATTGAATTATAAAAGATTTTTTTTTCCTAATTTTTTCTGAATCAAAACATTTTTTTCATAAATTAGACTCAAATTTCACAAATTATAAACTACCACAACCTTTTACTAGTAATACTACTATAATCTGCTAAAAAATCGATGTCATTTACTGATTGGCTGAACTTTCTGTTCTCAACCAATCACTATTCTGGCTTTGAAAAAATGAACCAATCATATTTCAGTTTACATTTTTGATTTCACAATCTGATTGGTTCCTTTTTCTATCATCGGCCAATCACTAATCAGATCTTTGCTAATTGACCAATAGCTCCCGCGGCTTGTATTCTTACCTTTTGTTGTTTGAGCTGTTTCTTGACATCTTCAGCGGACGTGGCTGGCTGTTCTTGGCTGTCAATGCTGGCTTTCATTTCATCCATCCAGTCCATCAACTCCTTCATTTCGTCCTTGAGACGGTTGGACTTCTTCAAGTTGTTGTCTAGTTCTTGTTTACGATCCGCCAACTTATCACCAAGACCACCGTAGCGGTCGTTGATGTCATTCAGTTGTTTCTGGACTGGTGATACATCTGTTTTAACAAAAAAGGGATAAAGGAGTCAAAACCAAATATTGTGGTTCCTCTCAAGTAGCCACAAGTTCCAAATCAAATAAAGTATTCCGCCAAATTTATCATGAACATTATTTTTACTTCTCATGAAAATGCAAAGTCTAACAAATATGACAGAACTAATTGCAATGAATTTGTGAACATTGTTTTTGCTTCAGATTGCTAAGACTGCAAATCTACATGCATCCTGCGATTCATTTATCAGTTCGAGCCCCCCCCCAAAAAAAAAAATCTTGAAATTCAAGATATTTCCATTTGTATCCGACATCGTCAAGTTGTAAAACACTGAAAAATGTTTTTTATTGAAATTCTAGATCTAGTTCATTTCCTGAGAAAAGAAGACATAAAGTGACTAGAAATCTCACCATCAGGGGCAAATGGTGCACTGTCAAGTTGATCTGAGCCACGTCGGACTGGTTTCTTCTCTGGACTACCAGGCACAGCTGGCATGATGGCAGCTCTGGATCGTTTCCTAGGAGACGCAGGAGGTGATGGAATACCACTATCCTTTCTCAGTGCTTCCAGAGTTGAACCAAGCATGTTCAGATCGTCTATCTTAGGACTCTGACCTTTGTGATCATCCTCAATCGGCTGCACACAAAAAAAGTAAACACAGAAAATGAATAACTCAGATTCTAAATATTTGCAGTTGTTTACTGCGTAGAACTGAACTTATGCAATATTTGTGTCAATATATTATGAAAGTAAACAGAGATATTTATAGATGGCTTGGAATTCCTGACTTCACCTTTACTTAGTTTGGATGCCAATGTGGTCTCTATAGCCAAACTAAGTGGAGGTACAAATTGTAACGATGCCATTAAGGAACTAACCAACTTAACTGAAACACATGTAGCCTACTGACTTGATTATCTAGTTCAATGATCTGGAAAACTAGTCAAGTCAAAGATAGCCGATTCTCCACCTGGACTAAAACATTTGTTGCTGGAGAACCACAAAATGACTAATATGTCAGTCTAAATTTTGTCCTAGCTTGCGTAACTATATACTGTAGAAAAATGGTGGAACAAAACAACAAGAATTCTAGGCAGCAATTTCAGTAAAATTTTTCTTCTAAGTACCAATTCACCCATTTGAATGCCTTCCCTACATTTGCTCAATGGGATTACAAAGATTCCACACCAAAAACGATTAGCACAAAATTCAGCATTTAAAAAAATAATTATGCTAATTTTCAAAATATTTCTCTTCACTACACTACACCATTGTTTGACAATGCAGACTACTGTTATGAACACAGAAGTCCAGAAACTTGGCTATTCAGCTTGACAATGCAGTATGTTGTGTCAGATAGTCAAGTTTCTGGACTATCAACATAGCTGGGATCAAAGTCTGTACAAGAGATAGCCTAACACCACTGCTATGTAGTGGTCATTTATCTTTTTGGCAGAGTTAGATAACGTGTTATTGATAAGATAAGATTCCATGATGTTTCTAATCTTAGCCTGGACACTGGCAGCCTGGAATCTATGCTGCTGTCCTGTTTTACAGTCAAAAGAAAATGCCTTACAAATTGTGTAGCTTCAAGGCTTCCATATTGACAACTGGAACCCCCCCCCCACCCTCACCCCCACCCCCAACCACATACCCCAATTCCTATGTACATAAAACTTGTAGTATTCCCCTTGATGATGTTGATGAAATATCATCAAAAATTTGAGTTTACCATCCAAAATGTTTTTGACTGTAAGCAGAAATTTTAATTTGTGTCTAAGAACTCAAGAGTCTGCCATGAACAATAATTCTCGCATAACAATTACATTTATTTTAAGATGCACCATTTTCATGAAATCAATTTATAATTTGTAATCTACAACTTAACATTCAGCGGCACTGGATACACCTTTCTAGTTCTAGTAAATTTAAAACACTGGTGCCATTTCCATCAACAAGTCTGGAAGGAACACCAAGATATTGTATTTCCTGAAGTATGCGGTAGAACAGAACAGCATTGATTCCTGGGTGACACACTGCATTAATTTCCTTAGTTAATACGCCAGTAACCTAAATTAACTCAGTCCTAATCTGCAGTGGTTTTAAAGTAGACCGATAAACATTTGTATCTTACGATAACATTCTGGGTTACACTGTAGCAACCCAACAGAGTACACCTACACGTCTCAGCATGTATTTTTTACCTCTACATGTTTAGACGTCGAATTTTTCTGAGAACACTGTCCTGTATAAATAACTCCATAAAAGACCAAATCAGAGAAACAAAGTTCAAGTCCTGGCTGTTCCAGAATACATACCACAAGTTCTTTCAATTGACTTTGTAAAGTGTCCAAGTCAACAGCGATTGGCTGCAAACTGTCCACCTGGTCTTCGATACCTTCTAGCCAATCAATGACGTCCTTTGTAGCATTGTCGTACTTCTCATAGGCGGCTTGTTTTTCATTCAGTTGTTTGAATCTGGTGAAGAAAGCACACACACGTACACACAGACAGAGTCAAATTCCATATCATTTGTATTGGTGATATAATTGTCTATGGAGTTGAGAGGAAATCTTTTTTTTTTACTTAATGTGTTTCATAATGAAAATTTCAATAATTTAGTATTTCCATTTTGTAAAACTTGACAGGAAATTGCATTTTTTTTGCAAAAATTTCAGCACAAGTGAATTACAGTTTATCGTTCAAAATTTCTCACAATTTCTATTCTGAATACAAACATCATATTCCCTCCATTTTTTTGAAATCTGACAACCTATATTGAAGTAAAAATTTTGGAACCAGACTACATGAAAAAAAATTGGACGATTTTTAGACAAAGCAATTTTTCCTAGTATTGTTGTCGAGTCAAACAGTAGCTCAAATCTGTCTGCATACAATTCTGAATATCGTTTTTTTTCTCTGCAGTCTGCATAATTATGGTATAATTTATTAGCACTTCCATAAATTTCACCCAAATTTTCCTTTACTGTTTTTGTATTCCTTATCCAAATCAAGGATATGGCATCGGAAATCCATAAAAAAATTTACCAGATCCCAAATTGGTTTACGTGAATATTGAAACGATTCTAGCCATATTGTAATCAGTCGACCATACAAATTGCTATTATCTTTACCCTCGCAAACATCACGATGTTTCTATACTTAAAAATAAATTATTGACAAAAATAAGCTTGAATCCTCTTTTAGAGGTCATTAAAGCTGGTACTAGTTGCATAATATTTAATTCATGTCCAATATAATATCATTCAGTGGGATTACAGCATGTACCATTGTTTAATATGTAATCCATTAAAACCCGAAAGAAAACGAGAAATGTGAAACCTCCAACTGTTCAAGTGGCAGGGTGAGTGTAATTCATCATTGATACCTGGTGTTTATTTTGTTCAGACTTAGACTCACCAAAGAACGGTTCGTCTATGTTGCCACGTAACTACATTTTCAGACTCAAATAGCTCCGAGGTCAAATTTTTTAACATAAATTAGTATATAGGTTTTTAGAAATCTGCTAAATATCTGTTTTACTTTTGACAAATTTGACATTTTTTAAACTCAAATAGCACTGGAAGGTCAATTTTTTAAATGTAGGTTAGCATATGGATTTTCAAAATCCACTAAAAATCTTACTTTTGACAGAATGTGACATTTTTAGATTCAAATATCTCCAGATGGTCAAGTTCGACATATGTTAGTATACAGGTGTTCAAACACCACTGAATATCTCTCTTTTTCTTGTGCCAAAGTTGACGTTTTTGCAACACAAGTATCTCCAGAAGGTCAAATTCTTTGGCATCAGTAGGTTAGTATATAGGTGTTCAAATTCTACTAAAAAGATCTCTTTTTTTTTCTCTTTTTTTCTTGTGCCAAAGTTGACATTTTTCCAATTCAAGTATCTCCAGAAGGTCAAATTCTTTGGCATCAGTAGGTTAGTATATAGGTGTTCAAATTCTACTAAAAAGATCTCTTTTTTCTTTTGACAAAAGTTCACATTTTTAGATTTAAAAAGCTCAGGAAGGTCAAATTCTTCGGCATTGGTAGGTTAGTATATAGGTGTTAGAAATCTACTAAAAACATCCCACTTGTTTTCTTTTTGATAAAAGTTTACACCGCCAGGTACTGTCAAGGCTACACGAATAAAATTTTAAACTCTACTTTTCTCTTTAAACTTATTGGATTTGCCATGACAATAAGAAGACCTTGAGTTGAAAACTTGGACAGACTTAAAAAAGATAACTCTTAAAGTAAACTAAAAACTGACCCACACAAAAGAAAGAAAAATGAATGACAAGTGTGCCGTTCAAAGCTTCAAGATAGTGAGTCCACTAGTATCTGGGTTACTAGATCTCCTAAAAGATATGATGCAAATTTTTAAAAAATGCCTCATTTCAACCTAAAACATTTTTACGCACATTTTGAAACTATTTCACAAATATAAATAATGTAAACACCTCTCTCTCTCTCTCTCTCTCTCTCTCTCTCTCTCTCTCTCTCTCTCTCTCTCTCTCTCTCTCTCTCTCTCTCTAAAAAAAAAAAAAAAAAAAAAAAAAATTGGAAATAAATTGGAAATATTTTCCTACCTCTTATCCAGAAGGTCTTCCAGAGATTTCCAGTTCTTATTCATGTTATCCAACACATCCTTGACTTGAGTTGTGTCGGATAACCCTGGATCTTTCAAGATTTCATCTCCCTGACTTATGATATCCTCATAAGTTGGTCTATGACCATCGGTCTCAGCAGAGATTTCCTGTAAAACGGAAAACAGATGCATATTTTCAGTCTATGCTCATGGCGTGCATTTTCAGACATATTACGCTAAATCCCTGATACAAGGCCTAGAGGACTGACTGCATTAATGGATGCTAAGATGGAGGTGTGTGGTGTGTGTGAGTACACTATAGTGAAGGCCATGTTGCTTGCTGGAGAGTTCAGACTGCTACAAGTGGAGGCAGACTACACGGAATGACTTTACGGTCACCTGATCTTAAGCTGTTCCGCCCTATTTACTCTTTGGAGCCTTTGTTTGCCTTTGCTCTTTTTTTTTTTTTTAATAGTTACAAAGTTGAACAGTTGATCTTTTGCAAGGGTTCACATATTTTACACATACAGAACACAAGTACTGCTCTGCTTTTTCACCCACCAATGATAAACTTACACCTTTCTCAGTAACCGACCATTTTTCTAAAAAAATCATGGTCCACATGTTTAAACATGTCCTTTAATTTTCAGTGAAAATTAACTAAATTTTGGGCTGGGAGTGTTTTTACTTCATTAATTAGTCAGAAATTATCTAAACTTTGATGATATAGGGTAGAATTTTTTTTAAATTCAATTTTATATAACATGAAATGGTACAGTCAAAAAGGTCAATGATGCCTAGCAACTAGCTAAATGCCATCCACACACAACAGAACAAAAATACTTTGAAAAGGTACTAGTAATTTAGGAAGAGTGCTTGTATATGCGGGTAATACGCCCCTCTTTAAAAGATTTAATTTCTATGTGTAGGGAAGCAAGATCTGTGCAATGAGGCGTAGCACAATAATGGGGGTTCAAGGGTCACTTTCCCATCACCTTTACCACACCTGTTTGCCTATCAAACACACATACTTTATGACCCAGAGTGATTTGTCTACTTAAACTAAAGGGGGAATGATTCCTTATCTGTTGGCTCATTTCTATGTTCCCTCAACAAGACTTATTGACAGCAAAATGACTTGCTTAATTTAACTACAGGAGAGATTCCAATAAAACCCCTGCCTCTTCATAGTGTTTGAGGATCTTTGTTATTTGTACCCCCCCCCCCACCACACACACACACACACACACACACACACACATACATACATACACACATACATACATACATACACACACACACACACATGTACATGTATTCCCAAACATACATACACACACACACACACACACACACACACACACACACACACACACACACACACACACACACACACACACACACACACACACACACACACACACACACACACACACACACACACACACACAGCTTTCTGACACAAAATTGACTTGTCTAACCAGTAGTAATCAGTCCCTTTTCGCCTTTTGTGATTTTCCACATTTTTGGGGTGTTTGCCCTTGAGACTTTCTGACATCAAACCGACTTGTCAAAATCTAAGGAGTTAGCAGTGAAGGTCTAATCAATCCTCTTGTCATTTGTATTGTCTTCAGATATTCCCTATTTTTTGTGTTTGCCTTCCAGACTTTCCGACACCAAAACGAAAAGTCCATTCTAAGGAGAAAAACTCTTGAGATCCTCTTAATAGTGTGGATGTCAATGTGATAATTGAATCATCTCCGAGTAAAGAGATCTCCTGATCGAAACCCAACGGATATAGCCTCTAGACTTAGACCCTCGCTACATCCTTGAAATTTTCCTGAGACCCTTGCTACATCCTTGACATTTTTTGATCTTGGCTATAATCTTTATATACTCATTACAGATTTATGGCAACACACAGTTATGTTTACACAACGGAATGACTTGTCAACAATCAAGTTGTCCAATATTTGTGTATAGAAATTAGCAACCACTTGTCAGTATTGACATTCAATGTACTATGCAGTGATGGTAGTCAATCAATATGGTATGTTAACCTTAAAAGGCCAAGGCCTCCTTCCAAGGTTCTGGTTTATGTTGTTATCTTATCAGTGGATCAATGAGGATTATATATTTAGATTTTTTTTTGACCAGGACAAACTTTTTCTATAACTCTGCCTTGTCTGGATGCCAATGTGGTTTCTAACCCTAAAGAGAGATTTGAAAGATTTGATGAAGGACAGGGCTTGACAAGTCTGCCAGACAACTGTGTCTCACGTCTGGTCTTATAGTCTAGTCGCTATATGAAATCGTTACAATTTACACCTCCACTCACTACATTTTTAGTTTAGTGACCATGTTGGCATCCAGACTACTCGTCATGGTAAGACTTTGTATCTGCACTTTAGGGGTTGCAAAATAAAGTTGAAAGGCAATGATAGTACATATACCAACTGTTTTTGCTAAGGGCATATGGTAAGTACTAGTAGGTAAAATCTATTGGGGTTCCCATGTCATATTACCGGGGTTCCCATACAAAGTAACGATAGACTCTTTAGGAAATGCTGTCAAACTCTGCATCCCTCTGTCTGATAGTACATACACCTTTGTCTGATAGTACCTTTGTCTGGGCACTTTTTAAAGAATGTGCAATAGCCTGAGGGGCCTAGCAGCTGACTATCTCATACCTATATTTCATTCCTAATGTTGGAACTGGGCCTTAGTGTAACACTAACAAAAAACACATTAGTGTGAAAATAGTTTGAAAGCGGGGCTGGTGCCAAGGTGTGGTGAGGATGTGATATAGAAGTTGTTTATTAAACAAATGGGTTAAATGTCAAAGAATCACTTTAGTCTGGAATTCATACTATTCAGGTCTGCATAGTGACAGGCCCACTGGTATGCATAATATAACATCAACTTTCAATGTTTGTAATGGGACAGGCTACTTTCCACCCACACAGTTATGTATATCATGTGACTTGTTGATCTTTAAAATGTTGACACTAAGGCTACTGATATTGACTGTTTGTCTTTCCTTTTTCTTTACTTGTTATTTATTAAATACCACCACTGCCACATTGTCGTCGTCATTGTTCTTGTAGTCATCACCACCACCACCACCACCACCACCACCACCATCATTGTCATTGTTGACATTGTCGTCATCACAGTCGTCGTCATCATCATCATCATCATCATCATCATCATCATCATCATCATCCGCCATATTGGAAGGACGTGTGTTGGTGACGCTCCGCAAGTGCTCTGGTTTACGCCTTTTAAGAAGCCGTAAGTTTTACAGAGAGACACAAGCTGTCGTGAGTACATTGCTGTAACGCCACTCAGCTAAGTTTTAATCTCGTTCTGTGGTCGCTACAGTGTATTTTGTCAGTTCTCGTTTCGTTCCCTGCCACGGCCGGAACCCGTAGGTGGACAAGATGGCCACCTGCGGAAACCCCCGGTTCCGTGGCTTGACCCGAAAACATGCAATACGATGCAGTAACATTGATGGTATACCCGTTGAACGCTATGTTCATGAAGTAGCAAGTATCATAGGTGGTGGAAACATTGCTGCTGCCTCTAGAATGAACAAGGCCGTAGTAGTTTTTCTTTCAAAACTAGAGGATGTTGAACAAATGGTCTCAAGCAGTTTCGCCATTGACGACGAAATGGTCGAGGTGGAACACATGATAAAACCGGCAGTGAAACTCGTTCTTTCAAATGTACCCCCATTTATACCAAACGAAAATATAGAACATGAATTGAGAAGGTTTGGCAGAGTTGTCGGTGAAACTAAAGCCATTCCTCTAGGGTGTAAAGATGCTTCCCTCAAACATGTCATGTCGTTTAGACGACAAGTCTACATTTTATTGAATAATGATGTCCCCATTAACGGAGTTATACATGTAAAATATGAAGAACGAGTATACCCTATTTACGTATCCATGGACGAATTACGGTGCTTTGGGTGCGGCAACAAAGGTCACATACGAAAAAATTGTCCATACAAAACAAATTCGTCAAATAAAGAAAATAACGATAATACTGATAAAGATACTGTAACAGAAAACATGCAACTTGTTAATGAATCAATAGATGCTGAACTTGAACATGCAAATAACGATAAAACAGTCCCAGATAAAACAAACGAATCAACAAGAAACAACAATGAAAATGCAAATACCGATGACACCGAAGCAATGCAAGGTGTCACTGAAATACCTAAGCCAAATGGTTATGTAAATGAAAATAGCACATCTGTAAATTCTGAATTACAAACAAATGCTACATCGCACACCAATACCACAACCAAAAGAAAACGAGTCAGACAACACAGTGAACCAACAACGACAGAGGACGTGGACACAATTCAACGAAACAACGACAAAACAAATGAAAATAACGATCGTTCTGTAAGTCGAAATGAAGACATTGTTACGAACAGCACAAAACATTCTAACGAACAAACAGACAATATACAAGATCCCAAAGACAACAACGACGAAGAGAGGGTACGAACCCCTCCTTCCCCATCCCTCTCTTCTATACCTAAAGTCTCCTTTGACTTCCCTTCATCCTCTTCCTCCTCCTCTGCCTCCCCTCTCTCCCTTGTTATTTCCGAGACGCCTTTCTCGAAACTAGGCTCGTCGCAAGACATTTTCTTTGATACGCAAACTTCAATGGAAGACATTCAAGTGCAAACACAAAATTCGTTTGAAATTCTAAGCTACAATTCTGATGATCAAGACAGCGAATCAATAGCATCAGAGCTGTCAGACTTATCAGAAATATCAGAATACAAACTAATAAAACCAACCGCCCTTGTAGAATTTCTTGAGGAAATAAAAGGGTCCAAAAAAGTTATAGAAAGATGCCAAGAATACTGCGAAGATACAAAACTTCTCGCGAAATCATTTCAAAATTTACGCCGATCTTCACTCCTCTCCAATCAACAAAAAATGCGTGTTCAAAGAGTCCTTGTAAAACTTCACATGTTCTTAAAGACTCAACGGTCAACCCAAGTCAAACCATAGTTAATGGATCACAAACTCAATAGAACACTTCTTAACCTAGCTGTTACACTACTCGTGATGAGCTCTATATCTGCAATCACATGGAATGTTAACGGCTGTCTTGACCCACTGAAACGCTACAATATCTTCTCACACTTGAAATCAAATCACAACAACGTCGACTTTTACTTTCTTCAAGAAACACATTCAACTTTAGTAAATCAAGCTCAGTGGCAACTAGTTTGGCGCGCACCGATTTACTTCTCACATGGAACAAGTAGCTCAGCTGGTGTGGCAATAATGCTAGCACCAAATAAACAGTACAATTTGATCGCTTGTAATAACGTAATCGATGGTCGCCTACTACATTTACACTTAAACATCAATAATCAGACCTATCATCTTATCAATGTCTACGCTCCAAACGATGGAGAGGAACGTTTACGCTTTTTCACACACCTTAAAAAACTCGTTAGTAGCATTGAAAACGACACAATCATCATTGGTGGAGACTTTAATTGCACTCTGAAACCAGACTTAGACAGAACCTCAGAAACCGAAACTCACCTAAAATCATCACACTTGCTATCATCAATAAATCATCGCTTCAAATTGTCCGACGCCTGGCGTCACTTTCATAAAAACAAACGCAACTACACTTGGAAACGGGGGGAACACAAATCTCGAATCGACACCTTCTATATAAACAAAGCCTTGACAACAAAAATAAAAAATGTGTCCATAGCTACATCAAACAACTTCTCAGATCACTGTATAGTTACACTCAACCTCTCCCCACAACATGTATGCAACAAAAACCCCGTGTGGTGCCTCAATACAAGCATACTTGATGACGAAGACTACTACAAACTTATCAAACAATTTTGGGAACAATGGAGAAATGAAAAAAATAGGTTCAAATCTATTCAATCTTGGTGGGATATTGGCAAACATAAAATTAAAGAACTAAGCAAACAATACAGCTTCCAATGCACCTTAAAACGGAAACATCTAAAACAAAACCTCCTCTCCGAAAATGAAAGACTAGAACCCCTTCTACATGAACATCCTACACTGACTGAACAATTTAATCAAAACAAAGAGATCCTTGATGGTTTAGCCAAGATTGAAACAAACGGAGCAGCTATTCGTTCACGTCAACAACATATTTATGAATCTGATACAAATAGTAATCTCTTTTTCAACATCGAAAAACACAAAGGTCAACGTAAAACAATTACTCAACTAAAACGCCAAGATGAATCAATTACCGAAAACCCAAAAGAAATACGACAAATTACTAGAAATTTTTATGAACAACTTTTTCTACCAGAAACAACTTCTGAAAGTGCCCAAAAAAGTATCCTCCACAACCTTCCAAAATTGAGTCATGAAAAATCAGAATTCTGCGAAGAACAAATTTCTTTTGATGAACTCACGTACGCCCTCAAACACATTTCTACAGGCAAGAGCCCGGGTATTGATGGACTACCAGGAGAGTTCTACAAAAAATTCTGGCCTATCCTTGGTCATGACCTCCATGAAATGTTTTTGGCCTCAATCTCGGACGGTATCCTTCCTATTTCCTGTCGTCGTGCAGTCATCACATTACTACCAAAAGCTGGTGATAACTCGTTACTTAAGAACTGGAGACCAGTAAGTCTATTGTGCGCAGACTACAAAATTTTAACGAAAGCATTGTCTTTCCGCCTGCGTAGCGCATTAGGAGACATCATCCATATTGATCAGAGCTACTGTGTACCTGGTCGTCAGATCTACGACAACATTAGTCTAGTCAGAGATTGCATATCTCACTGTAATGAGTTAAACCTTCCTTTAGGTGTCATCGCTCTAGATCAAGAGAAAGCCTTTGACAGAGTGCACCATGGGTATCTTTTCAAAGCTCTTGAAAGTTTCGGTTTTGGAAAAAACTTTAGAAACTATATCAAACTTCTATATACTAATAGCGAAAGTCTCGTTCGTGTCAACAATACAATCACCAGCCCAATTCAATTTTTACGTGGGATAAGACAAGGGTGTGCTCTATCAGGACAACTATATACAATCGCAATAGAACCTCTATTAAACAAAATAAGAACAGAAAGCAATATTACAGGTCTCAAAATACCACACTCTGAAACCGGTAAAATAAATCTCTCTGGCTATGCCGACGATGTTGATATATTTATCACTAGAAACGATGATTTCTCAAAACTACAACGGTGCCTCTTAATATACGAAAGAGCAAGCAATGCACGAGTAAATTTAGCCAAATCGAAAGGTTTGTGGGTCGGAGAATGGCGTAACAGAACAGACCATCCTCTTGGTATAAATTGGAACCCTATAGGGTTAAAATTTCTCGGCACTTATTTAGGTAACACCGCAAACCACATACAAAAAAATTGGGAAGAGAGTATTGACAAAATCAAATCTAAACTAACATGGTGGTCCAGGTTCGCACCAGCGATGTCATTTCATGGACGAGTCACCATCCTAAATCAACTGATCGCTACCAAACTTTTTCATCGAATAGTTTGTCTTAGTCCACCACCAGCAACAATACAGGAAATTCAAAGAATATTTCTCGACTTCTTCTGGCAGGGCAGACACTGGGTATCAGCCGATCTAATTTATACCCCTCGTCAAAACGGTGGGCACAATCTAATACACATCCCCAGCCGTATTAACGCCTATCGCTTGCAATATATTCAAAGGTACCTATATTCCGGCCTTAACCATCCCGTTTTCACCTTTACTAACTACTATTTCAATCGTATTCATAACCTTCATTACAATGCAAGACTCCTTGCCATAAACATTCCTCAAATCACTCAAAACATTCCAAACTTTTATAGCGATCTTTTGAAAACCTGGACCAAAACCACAATAATAAGGAAAGACGGACCCAATACAATAGAAACTATCCTCGCTGAACCACTCTTTCACAATGACCTTATTAAACATTCTCTACATAACGAGCCTCTCATTCTTAAGCACTTTATCGATGGTGGCATTACTAGAATTGGCCACCTGATCGACCCTGTGAACAAAAATTGGAAAACGATCGATCAATTACATAATAAGATATCAATTCATTCTACCAGAATACTCGAACAATACATAAACACTTTAAAGTCTTCAATTCCAGCTAAATGGACAGAAAAAATAAAAATGTCTTTCCAACAAGACGTTGACCTTAACGTAAAACAAAACGTATCTCCAGACTACTTCGAAATAGTGTTCGACGATCCTAAACAAGACATCCTTCTAAACTGCCCGTTATATAAAACTGCAAAGGGATCAATATACAAATGTCTCATTATGATAAACTTCTACACTAAGAACCGAAGTCGCATTGACACGGTCTGGAGAGATATCCTCTCCATACCAAAAAATGTTAAACCAGATTTCAAATCCTGCTATACAAATCTTACTACGAAACTTGAAGGCGATCTACAATGGAGAGTGTTACATGGGGCGTATGCAACAGGTAGTTTCATGCATAGATTAGGCGTCACCAATACTGCAAACTGCGTATTCTGTAATGATAAAGACGATCTTCTTCACATATTCCTCGAGTGCCCTCGTCTGATACCTCTTTTCAAACTTCTCCGTAACATCTGGCACAAACTTATGGGAAGTGAAGGCAAAAATATTCACTGGTGGTTCGTTTTAGGCCCACCCTTTCACAAAGGTCGCACTGATAAAAACACTCATGCTTTACTGAGCTACATTCTCACTACAGCTAAAACCAGCATTCATATTTCGAGAAGGAGGGTAATCAATGAAGAAACCAAAGCTTCGAATATCGACGTAAACAAACTATTCAAAACACGCGTGAAACACCGAATTTCAAATGACTACGTGTACCACAAAATTTACACTAGTATCAATACTTTTGAAACTAATTGGTGCATAAATAATGCAATCGTTTCGATTGAAGACGAAACACTTGTATTCGCCGATATCATTAAATAATATCACTATGTTCGTTATTTCTCTGCTCGCCAATACTGCTTCCCGGCAACCGTGTACGTGTACCTACGTGTATTTTGTTTGCATTTATGACTTGTTTATTTTTATTTTTATTCAGAGAACACTCACACACACTCTGCGCAATTGCTTAAGTGGCCTGTACATTTGCATTTTAACCTACTCTTCTGGAAAAAACAAGCTATCACAGCCAACTCAGCTGTTGTCTCGAATCAACACAACAAATGTATAACTTTCACCTGCTGTCAAGTACAGGCCACTCGCTATTGCGGCCTTGACCAGAAAAAGCTCTGGGCATCGTACTCCTCACGAGGCTGTGCCGACACGTTGAGATTTGTTCCCCCCCCACTTCGCCCTACCCCCTGGAACTAATCGTAACTGTCACTGCAGTCAGCCTAATGGTCGGCAGGGACACACATACTTACCATTCTGCTTTCTTACAGCTCAAGTCAAATATTTGATTGTATATATAGAATCGTTGGATGTACATTGGAATACACAATGCTGACAACTACAATAAACCTGTCCTTTTTCAACACGACATGACTTGAACCAAAGTGTTTGACGTCATGCCCCCATATAATTAAAGGCTGAAGTTTAAAGAGCCAGCAGCTGTATACAAGAAGATTCCTTAGCTGTACATTCGAATCACATATATGAATCGCAGAATGACATTTTCATGAACACTTTCTTCACATTTGTCAATTTGTTTTGACTTGAACCCAAAACTTTGAACAGTTCTTTCCATGCCATTGAAACGGGCATTTTGTTTTTTCTTTTGTAAAGTATTTTTTAACAATGTAAATAAAGTTTCTTGTGAAAAGTCAAAAGTCATCATCATCATCATCATCATCATCATCATCATCATCATCATCATCATCATCATCATCATCATCACATATTACACACACATGAGACCCCTCCTTACCAATAATTTACTACCAAGTGCCAACAATTCCATCCGTGTCATCTCCTTAGATTCCAGCTCCTCAACAGTCGGAAGAACCCAGTCTTCCAAGTCGTCCACTTTATCCAGGAATTCATTGAGTTTATCTTGAACACCTTGCAGGTATCCACTACGTTCCTTGGTACTATCAGTAACATTAGCATATCTCTCATTCAGACTGTCTAGTTTGTCCTTCACAGTCTTGGCCACTGAGGGCTCACTATCTTGGATCAATTTAGCAGCTGACTCATTGACCGACTGTATACTGGGTTTGTGGTTGTCAATATCACTTTCCAAGACCTAGAAAATACAAAAGTGAAGACCAAGTAAGAAGCCATAGAAACGAAAGAAATTCTTTACTTCTACTTCCCAATATGCAATAAATTCAGAAGTAATATTTTTTCAGTATGCGGTAAAATTCAGAAGTTCTGTACAGTTATAAGCTGAAGGCTACAGATAATAGATAAATTTTTGGTTCTTTCTGAATTTGAAGGTATTTGATGTACTTTTTGTCCTGTGTACCCTCTAATGATAGCCAAATTTTGTTGTGGTTAAAATGATAAAAACTGGCATTTCTTGTCAGTCACCACATAATAAGAGATAGGAAACACTAAATTTTGGTGCGTCAGTAGAAATTGTGTGCGTCAGTGGCATGTCAAATTGGCTTAGTGAGCACACTGTTTTTGCCATAATAGACATTTTATTCCATAGTCATGAGAAAGACATTGACAACAGTATGTGAGAAAACATTCAATACAGTATGGTACCATTACATATAACTTTTTCACGATTGTCAATTTGTATACAAAAACTTTCAAACTGAAAAAAAATCCAAAATATGATTTTTTGGAAATATTCTTTGAGACTATAGTATACCATATGATAATAGATTAAAAAATGTATAGGCTACGTACGTAAAAAGAAGGTATTTATATTTTCTTAAGTTAAACAAGCAGTTCCATTCTCTGATTATCATGCTTTTTACATGAGGAACAGTAACAACAAATGCAAAGAGAAACAACGACTTGTATAGTTTTTATTGGAATCTAAGAGAAAAATTTCGACTCAAGAGAAGACAGATTTTCATCATTTTAAGATAAAAGAAAAGTCAGAAAATATCTCATTTTCATTTAATATGTAAAAGACATGCAAGTGATCACCCAGATAATAGTTGTCTTACTATATATACCCATAATTTAAATATGCAAAACATTCTGCTTATATGGCAATCGTGTGTGAACTTTGACCTCATGTGTGAACTATGACCTCTGACCTATATTGCCAGGGTCAGTAGTAATTTCTTACCAAAGGAGGAGGCAGTGCTGTACTCAGCTTTGGGAACAAAGGATAAAATACGACTCAAAATTAAATGATAAACATGAATAAATTAAGAGATAAAATTAAATCAATAAAATAAATTGAGTACAAATATTTATACAAAAAACACTGGAAATGGGAGAGAAAGTATATCTATGTAAATTATAACGAAATATAGATTTTCTTTTCTTTTTTTTACCAATTATCTCACTTGAACACTTTATGCAAAATATAGTTGCAATTTCCCTATAGTTTTAGAATAATTTTTTTAACTATGTAGAGAAAAAGATGAAGTCTTAGTGTAGTGTCAACTATTCATTACTTGCACACTGAGTTTATGTTAAGGGGTCTTACCTCTTACCTATATCTTACAAAAAATAAACCCTGACCCCCTATCTAGAACATAAATGTCTATCTGGTATCGACTTAGTCCACTGTTCTACGGTCTGGCTGATGGAAGTGTTACATCCCAGGATGTGTCATGCTATAAAAGTATCTATCAGAAAACCAATGCTGTACACAAAATTTTTCTTACCATAGTTTCTTGTTGTTTTTCCAGAATTGATTCTTTCTTGGCTTCAACTGGTGCTTTGATAACCTTTTCAGCTTTCTGTTCAGTGTCATCAAGCCATTTCAGGAGACCTTCAATGCCATCTTGTACTCCCTGAGATTGTGTCAATGCTGTCTGCAATGTGTTACTTCTGTCGGATGCCTTGTCAACCAAATCTTTGTATTTGGAGTCAACACCATCTACAATAGGAAAACAATTCCCCATCCCCGTATTACATCAAACTATCAACTCTAAAAGTTGCTTTTGACTCTAAAAGTCGCTTTTGAAATCTATTTTCAAAAAAAAAAAAAAAATCAGTAGTTCACAATATTTTGGTAGCCATCTTGGATGACATCATTTACCATTTCTGTGACCTCTGACATGACAAATTAGACCTGAAGAAAAGAGTGTATGCGTGGGAGTCAGAAGCTAAAATCTCATCTCTGATTACTTGGAAATTTCAGATATTATCATGTTTTCCTCTTTTAAAAACTGTTGTATGGTGACATCCAACAAATCTGATATCTTATGTCAAAGTTCAAATGGTAACAGAAAGTCCTGTCTAAGATGGCCGCCAATGCTTCTTGTTTCTCTACTCCACATTTATTTACTGAGAAAAGAGTAAAACCAACATACCGACTGTCTTTTGTATTTCATCTTTCCTGTCAGGTTGGCTCTCTGTCAAGTCTTTGCCGGTGTCTTTGACTTTTTCCACATCTTTGCCATGTGCTGCTAACTCAGAAGTCAGAGCCTGAAAAATAAAGTATCAAATATTTAATATAAAAGTGTATGTGGAAGGGCAATACATTTTTCAGTATTAAAATATCAAAATTATTAATTTAACTGTCCACTAATTTTTTAAACTTTTCTCAACATTTACCTTGGTCTTATCCAATTGTGCCTGTACAACTTTAGGCTCAGCAGCCACTGGTTCTCGCAACTGTTTGGTTAGCTCAGCTTCAACTTGTTGTATCCATGGCAATGTATTATCCAGAGCTTCTTTATATTTCTTTTGTTTGTCTCTGACATTCTTGAGTTTAGTATTATGGGCTGTGCAATCAGCTTTCAGTTTCTTGTACTTCTCGTTGATTTCATTGAGACGGTTTCTGATGATGCTGGTTTCTGGATTCTCAGTGAAGCCCTTGATAGTGGATTTAGGAACTTTGTTGTTTCGATAGTCAGTAATTTCTGTCTTGTACTCCTGTTGGAAGAAAAATGACAAATTTTAAAAATTTTATCGTTTTTTTTACTTTCTTTTTAAATACAAACAATAATGGCGCTACTCTGAAATATCTTTGCTGAAAATATAGTTCGATAAGTCATTCTACCGGTATTTCTGTCATCGTAAATCATCTCGATGTTGGTAGACTGTTCAACCTGCTCTCTGCTAGGTCTGTACCAAAAACAAGTTTCAACATGCATACGCGACTTTTCTAACCATCACAATGGTTTTTGATATTGTTGTATCATTTACATATCTAGGGTACCATAAATATGTTAGATTGTATGTTCTGTAAGTGTACAGTGAAATAACTACTGTTACCATCCACAAATATTTACACCATATGACGCTTCTATTACTTTTTTCTGTTCTCCTAAATGTAGCATGTTTTCAGCACAGTTACATAATAAAATTTCAGATTTTGATAATTATCGCTGTATATGAATTTTGAAGTGTCTCTTAAATTTTTGTCCTAAAAAATTATTAACTTTTGGGGGAAAAATGTACTAAATCTACTTCTCAAAAAAACAAAATGAAGGTTTTGAAAGTGAAACAGCTGTTACACTTGACCTTCGTTGACCTCCAGCTTGAAATAACTTACCTTACTGTTATCCATGAATTTCTGACCTGACATATTGACGAAGCGAAGATCTGCTTTGTGAGCGACGATGTCCTCATCAACTTCCTGAAGTTCTTCCTTCTGGTTTTTCAATTTATCCATATCCTTAGGAATATCCTTGATGAACCTTTCCAGTTTCTCCTCCACTTCCAGAAGCCATTCCTCAAATGGAATCACTTCCTCGGAGAATTTCTCCAGTTCATCGACGCCCGTGTTCAGTTTCTTCACACGCATTTGTGCTTGTATGGTGAGGATCTCGTAGCGAGTTGTCAGTTCTGTGATGTTGACCTGTAGTCTCTCTAAATCGTCATCTTTCAGTTTGTCTCCCTTGCTGTCGATCAGTTTCTGAGCACTTCTGGTGGATTGTTGGACGGGTTGCTGGTGTGCTGAAATGTCATCTTGGATTACCTAAATGACGATAAAAACAGAAAATTAGTCACTCTAAAAATGAAAAAATTATACAATTTTGTATCAACACCCCTGTACGACTTCTGACGACCACTGAAGCAGGGAGATGCTACTGAGCTTCAGCACTGCTAACAAAGCTTCACTAGGTCAGCAAATGACAGTGTTTTTGCTAAGGCTGGCAAGGCCCAGTAACAGAGAGGGAGAGAAACCATGTAAAACTGGCAGAATTCCTCATACCTTGTACATCATTTTTAGTGAGGAACCCTGGTATAAAATACATGGCAGATTTTACCTACTTACCACCTCTAGCGAAAACACTGCAAATGCAAAACCTAAAAGGACAACATTCAAACGAATTTTCACTAAGAAAACTCAGTATATGATCAAATCAGCAAACATATTACTCAAGCAATATATTACTCAAGTACAAGCATAACAGTTCCCAATACACTAACTCCTAGCATTCATACTGTACACACAACATAGAGTTCTCACTCCAACACAACCAATACTATATACTCAGTCACGTATTGATTTGAAATAAAAGTACTGCCGCTACAGTTCATTCTATATGCTATGTAATATCTATTTAAAGAATATCATTAAGTTTCAAGGACATTTGTACAAAATGATGGTATAGTCATTCTCATTAATTCAAACACCTCTTCATGTCGTGTCGTACTCATCTTTCTTTGCATAATAAATGCTGATGATGACTCAATTTTTTGTATTTTTGTATTTTTAAAATTAATGAAATATTTTATAAAATATGGTTAATTCTCTAATAAGAGAATCTCTGATAGTATCAAGGCTCATTTTATACAAAGTGGGATTTTGTCATCACATTGTAACTACACAACTGTTGATGTCACCATATCGTGATTACACAAGTGGTACTGTCGTTGCACTACATGTAACTACACAAACTGGTTATGTCACTGCATTGTGGTTACACAAAGTGGTGATGTCATAGCATTGTGACCACACAAGCTGATGATTGATGTCATTGCATTGTAGCTACACAAACTGGTGATGTCACTGCGTTGGGTCCTCAAGAAATGGTGATGTCACTACATTGTGACTATACAAACTGGTGATGTCACTACACTGCAGTTTCATAGAAATGATGAGTCATTACAAAATTATTTCATATGCATATTAAACCTTAGAAATTTGTATAAACGGTAGTCAACAATAATTTTCATAATTTTCTATCATTCACATTTGCATAAATTATTCATAACACTGGAAAATATCTGCTTATGAAATTTGATCAGCATGATGCCAATTTCAATTTTTTGAAAAAAAAATTCAAAACACCCACATCTTCATTTCAATGTAACTATTGCCATGGAAACAGTATGCTTCCATGCAGTGAAAATGGTGGGTGTTATATAGAATGATGTCTAATGTGGTGAGGTTTAGAATTCAGCTATGAATGTTTACATTATGAATTTATATCACTCTCTACTGTCAACATGACGCTAATACCCCATTGACAGCACGAAACGTTTACAACTGTCAAACAGGTATTGGTTTCTTGTCAGATAAAACACAAAAATACAAAAGCGAATTGTTGCAACATCTGTTCCACTAAAGCTGACCCGACCTACTCAATGTCAAAATGGTACAATAACTAAAATTTATATTCACCCAGCAGCTCTCAAATGAATGAAATAAACAACGCATTTGCCACTTTTTTGCACAAAAATTTATCATATTTAGAGCACTTAGAACAAAAGACTACCTTCACAATTTTTTTTGCAAAACTATATTTGGATTTTGAGGGATCTATAGTGATGATACAGGCCAGCTATATCATAATACAAATAGGTCATCTATGGTCCTTATATGGGTAGTGACCCTACAGCCAAAAATATTTTCATAATTGACTAAAAATGTGTCATTTTGTTTAATTACTGCCCAATACCTTTGGCGAGTACGTCTGGCACCCCTGCGAAGTAATGGTGTGTACAGTTTCTCACCACGCATGCTCAGTCACTTAGTTTGCACTGTTCAACTGAAGTTTACACGTCGCAGTAGTTGGCCAATAGTTTGAGCCAAATTTCTGAATTTAGTGTTCAGTTGGGACAGGTTTCCTTTTTTGAGATCTTTCACGATATCTCCCAACCTCACAGTCGGTTTTCAGCCAATTTATTTGCATCAGTATGTTGTTCCAGGACAGGGATGAGCAACAATCAGATGTTCAGGATTCGGAAGCAGCCAAGGTTGACGATTTTGGTCAAGTTACGATCGAACCAAAGATTTTCGCTGAATTAGGCGCGAAGCCAGAATTAACGCGACCTAAGAAGACAACCCATGTTAGAAGACAAGGGACCAAAGTTCAGGGGCAGCTCGACGAACTTTTGGGTCAAGTGCAAGTGTTAACCAGTCAATTATACGCCTTCATGAACATTTCCCGCCAGAAGAGTGACGTCACTATGGAGCCAGTCGTTCAGTCGCATGGCGGACACAACAGCAGCTGACCAGCGATGGCGTGGCACAGTGTCAAGAGACCATATGAAAGAGTGACATTTTGGGGTTGTCTGTACCAGTGCGATTTACGTCACATTGAGTCATGTTAATTTGTATGGTCGTAGTTACCCATAGTGTGCCTAATATTAGCAGTTATGTTACCTGTTTTACCGTCGTATACCGACCGCATACCATACGTGTGTTGCCTTTTATGATTTGAGCAATGCACTCATTTTATTAACCCTTTGTCAAAGTTTTCTGTCAGTACGCTACTTGGCTGTGCCAGTGCGTATCTTCTTCTGGCCAGGTGGCAATATTTTGTAGTAGAAATTTCTTTTACTAGTTGTGGATTACAATAGATAAAAATATAGAGAAGTTCTAGTTTACTATAAATACAAATACAGCCTAGTTGTAGTTTACTGTACATACAAGAATAGCCTAGTGTAGATTACTATAATACAGGGATAGACTAGTTGAAGTTTTTTCTAGATACAAATATAGACAAGTTGTAATTTACCATACATACAAGTATAGTCTAGGTATAGCTTACTGTGCACACGAGTGCAAACTATTTGTACTTTACATGTCTACATACAAGTATAGACAAGTTGTACTTTACTGTAGATACAAGTATACACAAGTTATATTTTACTGCAGATACAAGTATAGAATAGTTGTGATTTACTGTACATTCAAGCGTAGGCCATTTGTAATTTACTGCATATGCAAGTATACATGTAAACCTGTGTTAACTATAGACAAAAGTATAGACTAGTTTTAATGTACTGTAGACAAAAGTATGGACTATATGTACTCTACTTTAGGTACAAGTATGGACTTGTAGTAGTTTACTCTAAAACATGTAGACTAGTTGTGGTTTATTGTATATTCAAATACAGCCTATTTACAGTTTATTATATACAATTATACATAAGTGATAAAAACGTACTTTACTATCAATACAGGCAGACAGTGCTGTGGATACAAATATAGATGAATTGTACTTTACTGTAGCCACAAGTATGGACTGGTTGTGGTGTATTGTAGATACAAGTATAGACTAGTTGTAGTTTATTGTTGATTCAGGTAGAGACACATTGTAGTTTATTGCAGATACAAGTATAGATAAAATGTAATTAATTGTACTTGTAGATGTTAGTATCAATAAGTTGTAGTTTACTATTGATATATGTATAGACTAGTTGTAGTTTACTGTAGATACTGGTATAGACATGTTGTAGTTTACTGTAGATACTAGTATAGACTAGTTGTAGTTTACTGTAGATACTAGTATGAATAGAATGTAATTTATTGTACATGCTGGTATTGATAAGTTGTAGTTTACTTTTGATATAGGTATAGACTAGTTGTAGTTTACTGTAGATGCTGGTATAGACAAGTTGTGGTTTACTGTAGATACTAGTATAGTCTAGTTGTGGTTTACTGTAGATACTAGTATGAATAGAATGTAATTTATTGTACATGCTGGTATTGATAAGTTGTAGTTTACTTTTGATATAGGTATAGACTAGTTGTAGTTTACTGTAGATGCTGGTATAGACAAGTTGTGGTTTACTGTAGATACTAGTATAGTCTAGTTGTGGTTTACTGTAGATACTAGTATGAATAGAATGTAATTTATTGTACATGCTGGTATTGATAAGTTGTAGTTTACTTTTGATGCAAGTATAGTGGTTTACTGTAGATACTAGTATAGTCAAGTGGTAATTTACTGTAGATACTAGTATCGATAAGTTGTAGTTTACTGTAGATACTAGTATAGACTAGTTGTAGTTTACTGTAGATTCTGGTATCAATAAGTTGTAGTTTCCTTTTGATACAGGTATGGACTAGTTGTAGTTTACTGTAGATTCTGGTATCGATAAGTTGTAGTTTACTGTTGATACAAGTATAGACTAGTTGTAGTTTACTGTAGATACTAGTGTCGATAAGTTGTTTACTGTAGTTGCAAGTATAGACTAGTTGTAATTTACTGTAGATGCTGGTATCGATAAGTTATAGGTTACTGTAGATACTGGTATGGACTAGTTGTAATTTACTGTAAATAATAGTATCGATAAGTTGTAGTTTACTGTTGATACAAGTATAGATTAGTTGTAATTTGCTGCAGCTACTAGTATCGATAAGTCGTAGTTTACTGTAGATACTAGTTTAGTCTAGTTGTAGTTTACTGTAGATACTGGTATCGATAAGTTGTAGTTTACTTTTCATACAAGTATAGACTAATTGTAGTTTACTGTAGATACTAGTATCGACTAGTTGTAGTTTATTGTGGATACGAGTATAGACTACTTGTTATTTACTGTAGTTGCAAGTATAGACTAGTTGTAGTTTACCTTAGATACTAGTATCGATAAGTTGTAATTTACTGTAGATGCTAGTATCGATAAGATGTAGTTTACTGTAGATGATACAATATAGGCTAGTTGTAGTTTACTGTAGATACTGGTATAGATAAAATGTAATTTACCGTAGATACTGGTATCGATAAGTTGTAGTTTACTCTGATACAAGTACAGACTAATTGTAGTTTACTGGAGGTACGAGTATAGATAAGTTGTAGTTAACTGTTGATACTAGTATAGGCTAGTCGTAGTTTACTGTAGATACTGGTATAGACTAGTTGTAGATTACTGTGATACAAGTATAGACTAGTTGTAGTTTACTGTAGATGATACAGTATAGACTAGTTGTAGTTTACCTCAGATACTAGTATAGACTGCGTGTAGTTTACTGTTGATACATTTATTGTCTGGTTGTACTTTACAAGTACTATAAATACTAGTATAGACTAGTTGAAGTTTACTGTGTATACAACTGTAAATAAGTAGACGTTTACTATAGATACAATAGTAGCACGATAGTTTCGTGCGCCAATTTCCCTAAGTACAGTACTCATTATCGCTTGCCATTTTGAGCCTTTTGGTGTCAGGCTTTAGTCATATTTCGCTGATTTTTCAATGTCAAAGTACCATCAGTACGCTTCTTGGCCGCGCCAGTTCATACCTTGTTCTTGCCAGGTGTCAATATTTTGTAGTCAAATTTTTTCACGATAGTTTCGTGCTCCAACTTTAATAAGTAACAGTACTCGTGAGCCTTTCATTGTAAGGCTTCAGTCCAATTTCGCTGACTATTTGCTGCTAGCCTGGACCCCGTTAGTGTGCTTACTTTTTCGGGTCAATTTACGTCACAGGACATTTGTAGTACCGTACCCACACTTCGCTCATTTTTGAGCCTTTTATTGTAAGGCTTCAGTCAAATTTCGCTGACTATTTGCTGCTAGCCTGGACCCTGTTTGTGTGATTACTTTTTTGGGTCAGTTTTCGTCACAGGACATTTATAGTACTGTACCCACCTTTTGCTCATTTTTGAGCCTTTTATTGTAAGGCTTCAGTCAAATTTCGCTGACTCTTTGCTGCTAGCCTGGACCTCGTTAGTGTGCTTACTTTTTGGGGTCAGTTTTCGTTACAGAATATTTGTAGTACTATACCCACCTTTTGCTCATTTTTTAGCCTTTTATTGTAAGGCTTCGGTCAAATTTCGCTGACTATTTGCTGCTAGCCTGGACCCAGTTAGTGTACTTACTTTTTCGGGTCAGTTTACGTCACAGGACATCTGTAGTACTATACCCACCTTTTGCTCTTTTTTGAGCCTTTTATTGTAAGGCTTCAGTAAAATTTCGCTGACTTTTTGCTGCTAGCCTGGACCTTGTTAGTGTACTTACTTTTTTGTAAGTTTGGATGAGCTAGTTCCATATTGGTGAGCTAGTTTCTCGAGTTCACTTTTACAGTTTTGTATGTTTCAGCTTTTACAGCCATTTTGTTTTGTCTCCTTTTCAATTTTCTACAGGCATGCTGGTTTTTTTTCCTTTCGCTTTAACTTTTTGTTTTTGGTTCCCATAATATCTTTATTTTCATTAGTTTTTGACATTACTTTTATCTTTATTTTATTATCACAATTTTTACCTTAAACCTTTCTGTGCCTAATTCTATTTTCTGTTTCTTTTTAAATTTTTGTCCATTTTATTTCTCTGGTGGCCTCAGAATTCTTTTATCCTGTTTGGTGGAGTACAATAAAGTACTTCCGGTATTTTGCCGCCAGAGATGTGTTGTGTGAGCTTTGTGTGTGTGTGAGGGAGTAATTGACTAAAAATGTGTCATTTTGTTTAATTACTGCCCAATACCTTTGGCGAGTACGTCTGGCACCCCTGCGAAGTAATGGTGTGTACAGTTTCTCACCACGCATGCTCAGTCACTTAGTTTGCACTGTTCAACTGAAGTTTACACGTCGCAGTAGTTGGCCAATAGTTTGAGCCAAATTTCTGAATTTAGTGTTCAGTTGGGACAGGTTTCCTTTTTTTTTTCCCACCCACCCTCTCCCGTTCCTTCATTTATTTGATGTTTGTATTTTTTTACTCGTATACTTATTTATTTATTTATTTATTTATTTATTTCTCTATGTTACCCATTAATCAAGTCGCAGTATTTTGTCTTACTTCGTGTATTTTCACTTAGTTCAGTTTCCTTTATTATTTCATTATTCTTTCAATAGCTTTTGCCTGTTTTTGTAGTTGAGTTTTCAGCTGTTAACGATCAGTTATGTAATTTGTCCAGACCACTTTTCAGGTTGTTTTTTTCAACTTGTTAGCACTTGTCAGGTTACTTTCATAGTAGCCTCTAGCAGTGTCACAGTATTTTGTCACCGTTTGGTGGAGTACAATAAAGTACTTCCGGTATTTTGCCGCCAGAGATGTGTTGTGTGAGCTTTGTGTGTGTGTGAGGGAGTAATTTTGTACATAACCACCTGTAAGACTTCCAACTATATTTTCATAATATTTATCATTATGGTGTTAATTGATAAATGTTTTCTCATTTAAAATTAATATTTTACATTTTTACAAAAAATTGCATTTTTTTTCATTTAAATTTTTTTTTTCCAACATAATAATCTTTATTTATACTGCCACGGTTACTGCTAAAATGAATAAATACCTACTATCAATATCTAGTTTGGTGTATTCTGAATATTTAGAAAATATCTTTATGCTGATTTTTTAAAATATATATTCAAAATTATAATGATATAATTTATTTCTCACCGAATAAATTCAGTGGAAATTATTAAAAAATTATAAATGTGAAGAAATATAGCAAATTTTTGAATGTCTGTAAAATATGGCACCAAACCTTTTGACCTACAGAATTTTGTAAAGTCCTTGGATCTATATGTCATGGATTCTGATTGGTTTTCTATCTCTAAGATTGTATGATTTAGTGATTTTCAGCCAATCATGGAATCTGTTATATAATACAATGAGTAACACTGAAGTAAAACACTTTCTCTATGTACTACACTCATTTATAGCATTCATATCAAGTGTAAACGTATACAGTTTCAATTGGTTTATTTACAAGCCTAGCATGTGGTCTTTGTAATGTGGTCAATTAGTAAATGAAACAGTATACTTTTACACTTGATATGGATGCTATAAACGATTGTGGTACATACAGAAAATGCTTTACTTTGGTGTTATTGGTTGTAAGCGTAAGTAAAAATGGCTGCATACCTTGTTCTCCTTTAGCTGTTCAGCAAGTGGTTTCATAGTTTCCTGCAGTGGTTGCTGGAACGCGAGTTTCTTCTCGGCTTCTACCACCCATTCCAACAGGTTGTGTATTCCTTCACTTTCATCAGCGTACCGTTTCTGCAGTGCATCCTACAGACAAAGAAATCAAATCATTATTATCAAAGAAATAATTTCTGTCATAAATGGCCACGATCCTCATGCGACAACAAAACAGATTTGATAACCTGTTCCACCCCTATTCTGAATGGAACGGTCCAACCTTTAAATAGAAATGAATTGTAATGGGATATACCAAAATAAAGACTCAGGTAGTAATACTATTATCAGATAAGAATGACAAATTTACATACATTAAATCCAAAATGCACACTATTCAATATGGCCTAGGGTTCTTTCAGTTCAGTTCAGAGCCTGAAATGGATATGGCTCACAAAAAAAACATGTTTTCCTGATGACTACATAAATCAAACAAAAACTGAAACAGGTTTTTATAAATCAAACACAACATTTTATCATTTTCACAGATCAATTGCCACAAATTACTTGTGTTAATTACATTTTACAGGTCGGTGCTTATTTTAATGAAATTGTGAGTGTAAAATAAATGTCGGTAATTGTCTCACAATAGTCTATTTTGTTGAAATGCTAAGACTAACATGTGTTGGTCATTTCCGTGCAATTTCCTTTTTAGCTAAAAAGAATTGTAAGCATACAGGTTATGATGGCATAACCTGTATTTGTCATAGAGTCAGTGACCTGTGACCTTTGTGTTTGATCCTTTCTGTCATATGCATATTATGACACTTTATTTTTTAGATTTTATTTTCAAATTTGATAATTTTCAAAACAAAATTCTTACATATATGAATTCATAATGATCAAATCAATGTTTCCAGTCCAAAATTAAGTCAAAATGTGCAAAAAAGTGATGACAGAACAATAATTTTTGTCACCTAATTTTGTTGGGGTTGTGGTCACGTAAATACGCCTACAGAGAAACAGCACTATTTCGTCATTTCAGGCATCATTACATGACTAAATACGAACACATTCCAGAATAGTATTGATGCAAAATTCTAAAAAAATGTCAAGATGATGTGTGAACATTTCATTAAAATAAAGTATTTTACTTTTACTGGCAGCCGCAAATTTTTATTACCCTTATAAATTTTGTCAAGTTCTACACTTAGCATTGTATGCATGTAACTGTCTCTTTGTTGTTAAATTTTACAGTTAACAACCCTATACATAAATGCTTGTTACATCATACTTTCTGGTGTTCTTTTGAACAGATGTGTACATGGCTAAAAATTGAACCATATCATACGCCACACACTTTCTATTTACAGAGTCAATTTGTTCACATCATGTAAACACAATGTGCCTGTTTTGAATATCAAACGTATGTTTCATAATCAGTCAAAAAATGTAAAATTTTGAACAATTTATAACAATCCAATCTTAGTAAAATTGTGAACATCAAATTTGATTACATTATGATATACATGATGTGGTGCAGACGACATTTTTGCGATGAAAAACATAGTTTCATCAATAATGGATGTTGAGAAGAATATAAACACAATATACCAGTCAGCATTAATGTCATGCTATATAAATAGTACAACACTTGCCTTAAAAACACAGGCACAAAACACTTTTTTGGCCATTTCTGATGACCACGTTCATTATCAACCGTTGTGGTTCACGTGTCAGATCTTCCGATCCATGAACTTAGCATGTGTGTCTACATCTATGCTCCTTTACACAACAACAAAACGTTCGTCCCCATCCTATCCAGTTCTATTGATCTGTGTCTAAAAATACCCTGGCTCCACTATGGCTGTCGTATCCTTCACATCAACGGTCACAAATGTGCAGGTTACCCGCCTTGGAATATGCAAATCACTAAATTTGCAATAAAACGTACAAACAGATGCTAGGTGGGTGCAGGATCAATTTTCTAAAGGTGACATCACCCTCCAGCTGACAGTTAAGTATGGGCGGATTTGTCATTGTCTTGTGTTTGAACACACAGTACTAACAGCTGTGACTGAAATTTATATTTAAATCCTAGTTTTGAATATTTTACATATATTTTGGGTCAGACCACTAAAAAAAGTCTTACTTTAAATATAACCATGTACATCTTGCAGCTAATTTTTTTTTTTTTTTTTTTTTTTTTTTTTCAAATTGTCAATGGTTAACATGACCCCAGGATTCATAAACTTCTGTCAATATGTTACTTTTTATCAATTTTCTAAATTTGAGTTTCCGGTCATTGACAATCATTTATAGCAAAGCGCTTGAAAATGACCTTAGTTTGGTAAACAAGTTGTAAAAATTGACTGTAAACCGACCAATGACAGACTAGAACAATAATTAGGCTAAGAATAGGTATGAATTATTTATTTTCACCTTCAAATATGTCTCTTTTGGTCACAGGGTTATAATTTTTATTTGGCCTTGTAGAGTTATTATCATAATTGATATATATTTTTATACCAAGGACTTTTGTTTCTCATACTTTTATTAAGCTATGTCATTTTATGACTTTAGATGATGCACCCCACCCCACCCCTCACCCCCATCATTTTTCCTCAGAGTGATCTCTACTTTCTTACTGCTTCAGTGGTAAATTTCCCATGATGCAATAACGACTTTTTTAAGCACATACCAAGACGTACACTTTTGTTGTTTGCCAAGTCAAGCTGTTGGCAAACAACTGATAAACTCATTCAGGTTTCCCTTAAATGTCACACAAAATGAAACTACACTCGTGGTATGTCAAAGGTCAAACAAGAGGTCACAACTGAGGTCACGACAGTGGCTTTTGTGCATTGAATTCTTGCTTTTTTGACATAGCAAAGTAATTTAAATATTCTACATGCATATTAGTGTCAATGAAGTATTGCGATAATTGCAGGTTACGCATGCTGTAGATTCAATACGCACAATAGAGAATGACGTATCTTTTGGTTTCGCAACTGTGGTTTTTTTAAAAGAGATTTGAGGAATTCAATAGATACAATGAGAATTTGCTATAATTACAGTTGCTTTGTATCTGACTGGAATACCAAATCACGACAACTTACTAAATTAGAAAACAATATTCTATGTATTGGCAAATTTATGGATTTCAATTTCAGCTGGGTTTTTTTTTAGTTCTTTACATCTCTCGTCAAAAAACGAAAGTAGTTTCATCTCACATTATATAGTTCAGACTAATTTGTTATATATTTCTTCTTACCTTTATTTATTAAAGTCTTGGTTAAACGGATTAGCAAAAATGAACACAAATGATTGATTTTAAATTTACAACTATTTCTAGTTTTCTCAGTTTCTGTCTTTTTTATTTGAAGTTTCAGATATTACTCTGGTTTACTAAGATAGACACAAACTAAAACTATTGTCATAACATGTTGATACAACAGTGATAAGCTACTGAATGGGCGTTGGTTTAATTATAGTCTCCGTAGGGAGGTGTCTCCAAAAAATTTATTTAGAGTTCCATGAACTTGCAGTACTGTTTTGGGACTTCCAATGTTTACACTATGTTGATCACAGGGTGATTAGAATTGCACAACAGAAGAACTGGTATCATCTACTTGTGTAAGCTACAACATCGAATGACAGTACATTTGTACTTTTAGTTTGAGTCTATCTTTAAGCCAACCGAAGGCTCGATTACCAGTGTTGTAACTACAAATTGCTGTTTAGGCCTGTTTCTTTCTTCCTTTTTGGTGTTTTTTTTTTGGGTTTTTTCCCCCTTTTTATTTCTGAATTTCAGCTCATCTATTTTTCACTTGGACATTTCACTGGAAGTTTAAACATATCGCTTCAAACTTCTCAAAACAAAGTGTAATTTTCTAACCTTATCTGCCTTTTCTTTCTCCAACTGAGCAAGGGCAGTCTGCAGTTCTTTGAGTCTATCTTTACCCTTTGTGGCAGCATCATCGTAGCACTTCTTCAACTCATCTATCTTTCCTTGTAAACTGTCCTTCTGTTCTGGTGTCAATTTATCCTTGTTGTCAGCCAGGAACAGTTCCGCTGCCTTGATGGCATCACTGACTGGAGTCTTGTGATCGGTAATCTCTTCAACCAATGGCTGTACAAGACACAAAATCAGAACCATAAAATTAGTTACAAAATCTACAAGGCTACCTCTGATTGGCTACGATGATTAAGACCACCTATTCAACTACCACTTAGAAAGTGAATATGTAACTTGGACACTTTTTATTGGCGAACTTAAAGTAGACTGTGAATCATGCAAGACAAAACATCTTTTAGATTGTATAGTTATCATTTTCATCGTTCTTTACAACTATGTATCATTCTTTCTACATTTCCCTTTCCTACAAAATAAATTTCACAATCAAAACATATTACAAGCAAAAGATTTGATCTCAGGAATAGAGAAGCTCTGGTAAATCTTTCACATTTGCATATTCAGAACACTGGGACCCAAAAAGGTCAAAGGTCACAGGGAAGCCTACCATAATACTACCCTAAAACAGAGACACAAAAAAATCGCTTCAGAATTCTCGTACCTTGTGTTCTTTCAGTTGTTCAGTAACAGGTTCAAGTTCACTGCTCACAGGTTCCTGAGAGTTCAATTTCTCTTCTACATCTTTTATCCAGTCTAAGTTAGCCTGTACAGCGTTAGTCTTGTCATTATACAGTACAACTACACCCATAGTGTTGTCAATCTCCTGTCGTCTGTCTGCCAGCGCTTTGCAAAGTTTATCAAATCTGTCGTTTACACTGTTCACTTGTTTGGTAATGTCAGATGGTTCTGTGGAGAGAGAGGAAAGAATTTGTAGTTTATAAGGAAATTTGGGGAGGGGTTTAGACAGTTGAAGTTTGCAGGGGGCTCAGATTTACACTTCAGTACGCAACTTTTGTTACATTACCGGGAAGTATGGATAATTGCAACGAAACTTGAAGAGAAAGAAGTTTGCACTTTCCTATGTGAGCTATTGTATTCTCCTTTCTTACACAAATTAATGACATTTGTAAATTCATCAACAAATTTCAACATATCAAAAAATTAAAAATTAGGACCCAAACTCTAACCCCCCCCCCCCCCCCCCCCCATTTCAGATACCCCCGGCTGTAAGCTAACTATTAAAAAGACATAAAACTTAGAAAATATCATACTTGTGAATCAAAGAATACATAATTCGGACTTTGGAATGATAAATTTGAAACACCTGCACAGTGACATTTTGATCTGTCTCCTACAGACCTTAATCTCATAATGATGTCAAAGGTTAATTCTCCGACTACAACTTGTTTCTCACCTTCAAGGAAGTCACTGGGTACACCTTGATCAGAAACTCTTCTAACTCTCTTCCTTTCATCTGGTTTCTTGGCCTCTTCACCTACAGGTGCAACCATTTCTGAGCTACGTTTGGGTTTCTCAGTAGGTGAAGTAGGTTCTTTATCTCTAGATACCCTTGTCAGGGCTTCTAACTCAAAACCAAGTTCAGTCACAGATTCTATTTCTGGTCTGAAATCTTCCAATTCGATCTTTATTGGCTATGTAAGACAAAAGAAAATAGAAAACATGAACGGATTCTGATAAATGTGTATTTACAGGCTATACCAGATACAATGAATAACACTGAAGTAAAGCACTTTCTCAATGTGTTATGCTCATGTATGGCAGTCATACAAAGTGTAAAAGTATACTGTTTCAATTGGTTTATTTACAAGCCTTGCACGTGGCTTCCTAATGTGGTCAATTAGTAAATGAAACAGTATACTTTTATAGTTGATATGGATGCTATAAATGCTATAGGACTGTGGTGATAGTAATGCATGATTTGCTATTTCCTGAAATTACTGAGCTTGTTCAAAGATTACTTTGAAAAAATGTTTAAAAAAAAAAAAAAAAAAAAAAAATCGTAAAATGTAAAACAAAAAAATATGTCTTGTCATCAAATCTTACCTTCTGTTCTTCAGTCTGTGATTTCAAAGTATCTACATCTTTGGCTACAGGTTCTAGGCCGTTAATTCTATCCTCTGCAGCATCCAGGAAGTCTGATGCCTCCCTCACAGCTGTGGTGAATTTCTCATATGCCTTCTGTTTCTCATCAAGTTGTTTATTCCTACAAAAAGAGTAGAGAGGGGAAATTATTACCTCAATTATAAAATGAAAGTGAGAAATTATTTTACATAATTTCTGAAACTGAAAAATTCAATTCCTATTATAGGGTATTCTTTTTCTACTTACCTTCGGACGATTTCATTCTGCAGTGCCTGCCAGTTTTTATTGACGTTGTCCACTACACCAGATACTTTAGTCGTATCAGCAGCTTGTGGGTCGTTCCTGAGATCATCTGCCAAATCTTTGATACGTTCATACGATGGTTTGTGGTCCTCTGTCTCACTACCAATCTCCTGTAATGCCAAATTTATTTGAATTATTCTAACTGTTAGTAAATGAAACATTCTGACTCTCTTTTTCATTTGATCAAAATTTTTTCACCCATCCATCCAAGTTGTCATGACTTGTTTATCATAAAAATTTGCATTTTTCATCAGTAAACAACAAACGTCCCTACAGGCTGCTAAAAACATCTTCTTTTTCAAATTTTGATTTTGAACTTTTTTCATCCATCCCATCCAAATAATAGTGAGGTACATGACACAAATCTGCCTTTCCTTAATTTTTCGAAAATTGAGTCTATTTTCAAAGTAGGCTGTCTCCAAGTTGTTATTCTATCTTACTTTATGTTACAAATGTAAATCGTACAAAAATTAACAGCAAAACCAAGAGGATTTCTATCAAGTCACTGAGCTAGAAATTAATGAGTACTGATAGTTTTTGGCAGGAGAACCTCAGGTGCATTAGATATAGTCTGATACTTTGATGAGCAGCCTCTAGACTTAGGCTCTTCAAAAGCAACAATCTTTCAGGGGCAAAAAAATTTCTCACTACAGGTACCCATCTTCAATACTGATCATTCTCAATTATCTTTTTCCAACTAAACTCACCAAGAGAGTGGTTCCGAGCTGTAGCAATTCCATTTTATCCATCTCTGATGAATCCAGAGTTTCCAATGTTGGAATGAGCCAGTCTTCTAGGCCGTCGACCTCACCAATGAAATCTGCTAGTCTGTCATGTATACTCTGTAGGTATTCACCCACTTCACTGACGGTGTCTGATGCCTTACCAAATCTACTGTTCAAGTCATCTAGTTTCTCCTGGACAGTGTGAGCAGCGGCTGTGTCAGTCTCTGTGATCAATTTGGTGGCTGATTCATGAACAGAACTGATGCTTGGTTTATGATTGGTAATCTCACCATACAACAACTGTAATATAATGGATAGCAAGTATGAAGGTTATACTCTGAGACTCATGCTAGTGTTGTGTTGTGTTGTGTTGTGTTGTGTTGTGTTGTGTTGTGGTGTGGTGTGGTGTGGTGTGGTGTGTTGTGTTGTGTTGTGTTGTGTTGTGTTGTGTTGTGTTGTGTTGTGTTGTGTTGTGTTGTGTTGTGTTGTGTGTTATAGGGTATTTGTATATATGTGTCAAAAAGAATGAATTGAAACTGTGTTATCCATATTTCCTTTGTTTACTCTTTATATACAGCAGCACTGAATGCTATGTCTGTCTGTCTGATTGGCTACCATCTGTCTGACTGTCTGTCTGTCTGTCTGTCTGTCTGTCTGTTTTGTTTGTTTGTCTGTCTATCTGATTGGCTGCCATCTGTCTGTCTGTCTGTCTGTCTGGCTCAGACTGGCTGCCATCTGTCTGTCTGCCAATCTGTCCAGGTGTCTGTCTGTCTGTCTGTCTGTCTGACTGACTGACTGACTGACTGACTGGCTGACTGACTGACTGACTGACTGACCGAATCAATGAATGAATGACAAACTGTGTGCAATCTGTCTACGTCTTATCAATACACATTGAATTTGATGGCATTTCTCACACATATTAATGCAGTGATCTGACACAGAACAAGTCTGACAATCTTACAATATCAAAACAAGTCGTGGACACGAGTGTTAAATAATACTATCATTCCTTACCTTCTGTTTCTGCATGATATTTTGCAGAGCTTCTTTCTGGATAATGACGGGTGTGTGGAATTCCAGAGTTTCTACTTTGGGTTCAAAGTCATCCAACCAGTTGATCAATGCATCTAAACCTTCCTGTACACTCTGTGACTTAGTGAGGGCAGTCTGTAAGGCGTTGCCCCTCTCCTTGGCTTGGGCATCAAGTTTACCAAACCTTTCACTTATATCATCTGTGAAGTAAAAGAAAATATGAAGTGTAGTTTTTTGCACAATGTTCAGTTGACAGGGGAAAATATGTAGAAATTATAAGGACACAGGCTTCCCTGGTAGAAGTCATTTGAGTATCCGCACAATTTCTCTGTTCAAAGATGTTTGACATGAAGGAAGACTTTGTCTAAAATCCTCTCTATTTAGTTTTTTGTTTAGACATGAAAGAGCCTACATACTTGCAATACAGCTCAAAACGCAATGGTCATAGAAAATTACAAGAAATTGTATTCATTCAATGTTGCTATCTTAAAGTGTAGAATGAACAGTTACTTTTCGTTTTCTGTGAGGTTGTATCTAACAGAGCAAGAAAAGACTAATGTGGAATTAGCAGTAAAAATCTATGAAATGATCATCTCAATTTAGATTTCATGAAAAAAATGACACAAATGACACATGCAGTAGATTAGTCTGAGAGCTATGAAGTATCATGCCATGTTATCAGGTACAAAGAGAGGGCTGAGTTGGGTTGAACTTGAATGACACCATTTATCTTACAGTTTAGCAGTAGATATGATGTAATCAAACTTACCAATTTTCTTGTCAACATCATCTTTGAGTTCGGGTTGGACTTCAATCAATTCTTTGCCAGCTGGTTTCAGTCTTTCTACGTCTCTGATGTGTCCATTCAGATCATCATGTACAGCCTGCAATGATAATATTACATTGGTCAAAATATCGTCTAGTGTTTTTTGCCAGGAACAGAAACGTGCAATTTCATCACCAAAGTTCAAAGTCATTTACTGCACTTTTTTCCCTCACCTTCAATTTCTTCAGCTGTTCTTTAACAAGCTCTGGTTCTGCTCCAACATGTTCTTTCAGCAACTTGGCCATTTCCTCCTCAGTTGTCTGTAACCATGGCAACACGTAATCAAGGGTGTCTTGGTATTTTTGATGTTTGTCAACAAGATCGTTCAGTTTCTCGGTGTGTTGGTTACCTTCTGTCTTGAGTTTGTTGTATCTGTCGTTCAAGTCGGTCAACTTGTTCTTGGTTGTGCTGCTCTCTGGAGCTTCTTCAAACTCTTTGGCAAATTGTTTGGGAAGGGCTGAGTCTCTGAAGTCAGCAAGGTCCTTCTTGTATTCCTATGAAGGAAGAATAGTGTAATCAAAATCATGTTTGACTGAAAGGGGGAAAGTTCTGAAGTTAACACAACAAATATCTGTATGCAGGTGTAACAGACTGTGCACTAAGTACATTGTGTTTAAAAATGTATCTGTGTCTATGTGTGTCTCTGTACCTCTGTCTCCCTGTGCCTGTACACGCATATGTGTGTGTATGTGTGTGTGCATGTGCGTGTGTATGTGCATGTGTGTGTGCGTGTGTGCATGTGTGTGTGTGTCTGTGTGTGTGTCTCTCTCTCTCTCTCTCTGTGTGTGTGTGTGTGTGTGTGTGTGTGTGTGTGTGTGTACGTGTCTCTGTCTGTGTGTGTAACCTTATCAATTGCTTGGAGTAAGAAATTTCATTTCTTACAGCATTTTCTTTACCATGACACCGTGAACAGATGAACAGTCTTTAAATACATGATAGAAAGTACTGAAAGCTCGCTAGAATTAATTCTCACAACATACCTTTGCTGTTTCCAAGAATTGATGTCCAGAGATGTTGATGAATTTCAAATCTGCTTTGTGATCAACCACGTCTTCCGTGAAATCTTTCATTTTCTTGGCTTGATCTTTCAAGACATCGCGATCCTTACCGACATCTTTGACCAGGTCATCCAACGTCTTCTCTGTCTTCGTCAACCAATCTTCAAATGTTGCCGACTCTTGTTCAAACTTCTTGACTTCGTCGACTGAACCCTTAAGACGTTTTACTCGGGTCTCAGTCTGGATGATCAAGACATCATATCTTGTTTTCAAACTGGTGATGTTTTCTTCCAACTTGGTCTTCTTGTTTTCATCAAGTTTGTCGCCCTCGGTGGTCAGTAGAGTCTGAGCAGATTGTGTTGCCACGATGACTGCCCTCTGGTGGTCAGTTACATCATCTTGAATTGGCTGCAATGAAATCATTCCCGATGTAAAGATGAATAAAGTGTTACTTTCCAAACAAAATAGTTCAACTTTTTTAAAATCCCAAACTGCATATAATAATTTACCTTGTACAACAAGAGATAACAGTTTAACTTTACAGATCACCTTAGCGAAATTTGCAAAGTTAGAAATTTTGCATATGGGTAATATTTGAACTTGTAAACTAAAGACATAGCACATGTAACATTAGTAACACTACAATGCCCATCACAATATCTGCTCACCCCAAACAATCAACATAAGTCATCTCTCCTGCAGAAAACAATAGGGTTGAACCAAATTATAGACACAATAGGGGTGACCAGGTTAAAATACAGGGGTTTGTCTTACCTTATTTTCATCTAGTTGCTCTGTCAATGGTTTGGATTCTTCTTTCAATGGTTGTTGTGATCCAAGTTTTCTTTCTGTCTCTACAACCCATTTCAAGAGATCTTGAATGACTGTGTTCTCTTCTATAAATTTACCTTCCAAAGCAACCTGTGAGCAAAATTAACTTATTTAAAATCTTGTTCAGAAATATTGGAACAATATCTACTGTGTCGCCTGACAGGGACATTTTTTTACTTTTCTATCATTTTCAAAACCTATAAAATGAACAACACAAAAACTGACCATACTCAAAAACTATGTGATAATCTTTTCTTTATCTGTGGATTGAGTTGAAAAAAATTGGTTTACACGCTAAACTTTAATGTTTCATCTTTTTCAAGAACACTTATTTTTTATTGCAGTATACTGTCGAAAGATTGTGGCAGTCAGCTGACATATTGAACAAGGTGAAAGTCTGCAAAATTCACAAGCTATAATCATGTAGTAAGGTCATATCTGCCTAATACAATTGCATAGCAGATACGACCTTACTGCACTGACGTGACAATATTTTTCATGGTTTTTTTCAAAGGTTTTGGCCGATAAAACAATGCTTGTACTTTGCAGAACTTGTATCCATTTCACAGACTATCAAACACTGAATATTAATATTCACACAATTTTACAGAAACTGTTTGAGATAAAAGATATTTCCTGCAAAATTACCTTCTCTTCTTCCTCTGTCTGTAGTTTCTTCAATGTTTCTTGAAGATATTTTAATCTATCCTGTGACTTCTCCGTAACATCACTATACCCAGCTTTGAGATCATCTATCAACTTCTGTAACTCGGCAACCTCCTCCGGTTTCAGTTTATCTTTGTTGTCCTTCAAGAAATCTTCAATTGCTTTGATGTTGTCATCAACTGGTTTCTTGTGTTCAGTGATGTCATCAACAAGTTTCTGTGTGAGAAGAAAAACAACACTTTCTGATTTAAAAATTGACCCATTCTGAGAGTAAGTCATAATGTGAGAAGAATTCCATACAAATCGGTCTCTGAAAATTACAAAATTCACAACAAAATTATCAAATTTCTGAAAAATATTTTTGAAAATTTAGAGAGAAACAGCATTACTTTTTGATGAAACAAAATGTGACACTGTAACGTGCACTTAATTTCATTCTTGTTACAAACGAAATGTTCATGAAATTGAAAAAAAAAAAAAAAAAAAAAAGTTCTTTTAAAAAATTCTCACATAAAATTGTAAATAAACAACAAGTGAATATTACAAAGTGGCAGAATTTCACAAAAGTTTACCTTGTGTTCATCAAGTTGGTTTGTGACAGGAGCAAGCTCTTGCATGATTGGTGACTGTGATCTTAGTTGCTCTTTGACCTCTGAGACCCACTCTATGATTGGTTGAACTTTGTCAGTCTTGTCATTGAGACCTTTCATTACTTCCAGTGTTTCGTCGAGTCCATTCTGTCTGTCTGTTAGTTTATCTACCAAAGCTTGGTGTCTGTCTGCAATGTCGGCTGCTTTTCGGTGGTTTTCAGTTACTCCTGAAATTATGTAATAAAAATAAGTTTTATATTTACACAAAGTGTTTAACTAATATTTCATTATTATCCTTATTATCCTGCAGAATTGTTTTCTGCGATATATAAAGAGAGAAAAACTCAAATGTGTCAAAAAATCTTCTTGCTTTTATTTGTCATCTTAAATACAGAATCTATCAAAAATTTCACCAGCTTTCTATTTTTGGAGCAGTTGAAAATTCCTCTACATAAATATATGTACCAATCTGAATTTGGTGCTAAAAACAGCTTTCTGGCAAAGCTATAGAAAAGGTTGGTCCTGAACTAAAAGAATGATTTCAGATTAACATTCAGATCTGAATTTGAACAAAAGAATGATTTCAGGTTCAGATTCAGATCTGAATTTGAACAAAAGAATGATTTCAGGTTCAGATCTGAATTTGAACAAAAGAATGACTTCAGATTCAGACTCAGATTCAGATCTGGATTTGAACAAAAAAATGAATGGTTTCACTGGTAAAGATAGTACTAATGTGAGAATGTCGGTTTAAAAAATTTTTGTTTAAACGTCAGCAATGATGAACAATGATATGTACAACTTTCATTCTTCAGTAATTTATTAAAACACTGTACCAAATTTATATCTTATGTCCTAGAAGTCATCAGGGCTAGCTAGTAGTGCAGAAGAAGTCGGAAATTCAAACCCTTTTTGTAATTTTTGCCAAGTAACAGTAACCTACCTTGTAAGAAGTCACCTGGTACCATCTCTTCTGATGGAAGTTGGAAAGCAGGAGCTTTCTTTACTGGTGATTTCACAGGAGCCAGGTTTCTGGATCGTCTCCTTTCTGGTCCCATCATACCATCTCCTTCCATTGGTCTAGTCAGGACATCCAAAGTATCACTCAGTTTCAATATCTCATCAACTTTAGGTTGGAATTCATCAATGTCTTTTCGAATTGGCTGTTGACACAAAAATTTAAAGAACAAAATTTAAAAAAAAAACCCACAGAATTTCAGAAAAACTGCAAAAAAATTTTTTTTATATTTTGCCTTTTCAGTGTGACACTTATACTTTGGAAGTTATTCTTGCACATTCACAGATCTTTCTCAAAGAAAATCAGTACATCATACACATTTCTTGCAGATTTTGTTTGAAAATTATTTTGTAAATTCAATTCTTTATCATGAGTATTTTAAACATACATTTGTTTGTTTGAAGTTTTCAAAGTTTTCTGTGTCCATAGATTTGTCCTATCTTAACAATTAGTATATTTAACTTTTTCCACAGATTTTGTTAAAATTGAGTAGGCTTTTAAAAAAAAGAATCCTTGGCTGAAGATTTCAAAATTACTTTTGATTTTGGTGGAATTTTGTAGAACCATTTCTTTTAATAGTAGGAATATGCTTTAAATGGAGAAGTTTTGGTCGATGATTTTACGAAATTAGTATTTTTTTTGGTCGAAAAGTATTACTCTGGCTAATCCCCCCAAAAAATATAATTTACCTTCTGTTCCTCATCTTGCTCTTCAAGTTTCTTGACGTCCCTAGCAACCAGAGTAAGGTGATCTACCTTATCCTCCATCACATCTAACTTTTCTGAAGCATCTTTCACAAGAGCATTGAATTTCTCATAATATTTCTTTCTATCTTCTTGTTGTCTGTTTCTCCTCTTCAAGGCAGCTTCTAGAGCCTTCCAGTTTTTGTTGACATTGTCGAGAGAAACAGAGACGACAGACTTGTCTTTGGGTTTGGCGTCTTTCATTAGTTCATCTCCCAGTTTCTTGATTGTGTCGTACACTGGTTTGTATTCGTCCTTCTCCTTGGATATGTCCTGAGAAGTAAAAATCAATTTTTTCAATTTTATGATTATAAAATCTTTCTACTATCAGTTTTTTCTGAAATTTTTCACAACCCAATCTCGGAGAAGTGCAAAGTATTTAATATTCTCCGACAGATTGCACCCTACTTCTGAAGCAAATCTAAAAATCACACAACAAAATGACAAGTACTGTTTTTCATTATTACGGAATATGTCTGGGATAAGCTTACAAAACTTTCAATGCCATGACTACAAAAACCGTTCTACTACCAAACTAAAGAGACTACAGTGTTTCAATTTGGTAGCACAATGTTTTTAAAATTACATTTTTAGTTCAATTTTAGTTCAGAAAAATGAACATATCTATTATGGTCAGCCTACATCTTAGCACGAATCCTGACAGAAATAGCAGTGAACTTTTGAATTCTTAATTAATAATTATCAAAAATTGTGAAAAATGTCTGTTTATGCTTACCGTAAGTTTGGCTCCCATTGTTACCAATTCCATACTATCCATCTCCGGCCCTTCCAGAGTCTGGAGTACCGGAATCATCCAATCATCCAGCTTATCCACTTGATCCAGGAATTCTGCCAACTTGTCGTTAAGTTTTTGAAGGTAAGTGTCTTGTTTCTTAGCAGTGGTTGCCACTTTGGTGTATTTCTTGTTTAGGTCGTCTAATTTCTTTTTCAATGGCTTAGCAACGGCTGGTTTACTGCCCTTGATTAGTTTATTAGCAGACGCATTCACAGAATCTACACTAGGTTTGTGATTGTCAATGTCAGCGACAACAACCTGAAACACATCAAAAAGAGGAAAATGCTCACTCCTGGAAACTAGGAATTTAGAAACTAGAAAACTAGAAACTAGAATCTAGAAACTAGAAATTAGAAATCTAGAAACTAGAATTTAGAAATCTAGAAACCTAGAATTCTAGAAACTAGAAATTACATAAAAATTAAGATCAATATAACAGGTCAATGAAACAATGCCATCAGTTCCCATCTAAAATATCTATGAATGTCTGTCAAAGATGTAGAAAATGCCAAATGAAATGGTCAGAACAAAAGAAATATTGACAAACATTACTTTTAAGTAATATATCCCTCATTTTACAATCTATGGAATGATATCAATATTTTTTCAACTACAATAATCAGATCAAAACTCTTGCGCCCTTTTTTTTCTTTTTGGGGCATTTTGCATTTTGCTTAAAATTTTTATCAATACCCATTTTGGATATTGGTAGGAGTTACATTTCACAACTTTCATCTACCTTGATTTCTTGTAGCTGTTCTGGCAGAGTTTCTTTATTCAGTTTGACTTCCTTGGCAGCCAACTTGGTCACCTTGGGTTCAACCACATCCAGCCATTTCAGGAGAGTGTCCAGTCCTTCTTGTACACCTTGTGACTGTGTGAGGGCAGTCTGCAAGGCATTGTTCCTCTCAGTCAGCTGATCTTTCAGTTCGTTGTACTTTTCAACAGCTTCACCTGTGAGGAGAGATTTTAACTGATTTAACAACCTTACTGAAGGGGTATTATTTTGCATGATGTGGTGGGGTACAACAGTACAGCTATATTTATGTGTGGCAGTGTTTGGTTTGTACATGAAAGTATAATTATGTATATGTACATATGCATATATATGGTATATTAGAAGTGTGTGTGTGTCTGTGTGTGTGTGTGTGTGTGTGTGTGTGTGTGTGTGTCTGTGTGTGTCTGTGTGTGTATGTGTGTCTGTATGTGTATGTGTCTGTGTGTGCGTCTATGTCTATATGTGTCTGTGCGTGTGTGTATGTGTGTGTGTCTGTTTGTGAGTGCATACACATGCACATGCTATGTGTGTGTGAGTTATGTGTGAGTGTTATGTGAGAGAGGATATGACTTTATTTGTATCTATAGTATAAGTGTGTACATCATGTGAAATCTGTTCCAATGTTGACTTAATCTCTACAGTTCCACTTACCAACTGTCTTGTCAGTCTGTGGTTTCAGTTCTGGCTGTGTCTCTCCCAGATCAGTGCCAGTGTCTTTCAGTTTATCAATATTCTTGATCTGTGCTATGGCTTCCTCAGTGATGGGCTGTAAAGTCAAAGGAAAGCATAATCACTACCTCAACTAATCACAAATAGTACATTTTTTTTCAAAAAAGACGATGTTATAGTTTGTTTTTATCAGTCTATATAGTGATAAGTGCTGTTCTGGCACAGGAACATGCACATTTGATCAGGTTACCCAGACAAGTGTATAGTATACAGTTTGATGTTCTCCAAATCTTACATATTCTTTGACTAGGTAAATAAAGAATTTTGTCACAAGAAATCAGCTTAGAACAGGTCAGGTAGAGTCAAGTTAGGTCAGGTCAGGTCAGGTCAAGTTATGTCAGGTCAGGTAAGGTCAAGTTAGGTCAGGTCAGGTAGGGTCAGGTCAGGTCAGGTCAAACTGCATCTGTTTAAAGTGAGATCTGATGATCATTTCAAATTGTGCAATAACACATTAGCTGATGTCAGGCAGGTGAGACAAGTCTGGAAAAACCGACATCAAACATACCCAAAAAATTAGAAGTTCAAAATTGAACAAGAAAATGTTATGAACACACAACTATACCAACCTTAATCTTGTCAATTTGTTCCTTGACTACATCAGGTTCAGCACCGACAGGTTCCTGTAGCTGCTCTGTTACCATGACCTCAGCTTTCTGTAACCATGGTATCACGTTATCTACAGCATCCTTGTAGTTCTTGTGTCTTTCATCTAACTCTTTCATCTTGTCGGCATGCTGGGCACCTTGTATCTTGAGTTTGTTGTACCTGTCATTTAAGCTGGCTACTTCGTTCTTGATGGTGTTTGGTTCTGGTTGTTCTTTGAAGTCTTTGTTGAACTGTGCTGGCATGGAGGTGGTTCTGAAGGTGGTCAGAAATTCTTTGTATTCCTGTAATGTATTAAACAAATAAATTACAAACAGTTCAACTTTTTGGCATTGAGTTTTCGATCTGTCCTGGTCGACAATCCTCATCAGAATGACAAATTCCCGACTACCCCTATATTAATGTATCCTCCCTACCCAATTTTTGAAATGAAATGGAATGGCCAAACAAGCAGCAGGAAATAGGTGGATTATACCATTGTATGGACAATGCGGGGAGGATAAGTATCTGTACCTTGACGTGTTCCAGATATTTGTGTCCAGACATTGAAATGAACTTCAGTTCAGGTTTGTGGTCAGCCACTTCCTCGTTCAATGTCTTCATCTGATCCGTCTGTTTCTTGACAGTGTTGGGTTCAGTGCCGACATCTTTGATCAAGTCTTGGAGTGTCTTCTCGGCTCTGGTCAACCATGTTTCGAAACTTGTTTCCTCGGTCTTGAACTTCTGAAGTTCATCCACAGCTGAATTCAACTGTTTGACTCTGTTCTCTGATTGGTCGTTGATGTTGCCGTAGCGTTTGCTCACATCAGCCACATCCTCCTCCAGCTTTTTCTTGTCTTCTGGTGCAAGTTTGTCAGCCTGGGTGACCAGTAAGACTTGTGCACTTTGTGTTTGTACAATGACTGGCTGTTGGTGTGCAATGATATCATCACGAATTGCCTGCAAATTATAAAATTACAACACATGAATTAAACGAAAAATTCCAAAGGTCAAACTTTATTCATTTCCTGTTCTAAAACTTGAAGAGTTCATGTCCTCAGAAGTTTTCACAGGCCAGATTGAATAAACTTTGTCCTCAACAATATAAATATTGAAGAAGAAATTTTATACAACTTGTAGGAATGAGATATAGTGAATGCACGTTTTGGAACATTCTGCAGTAATCAAACCCAAAAATTCTAAAAAAAAATTAAAAAAATTAAAAATTAAAAAATTAAAAATTTTGTTAAAAAAATTTAAAATTCAGATTGTAAAAGCTATTGCAACTTCAATAACTATTTCTCTTGGAGTACAAAACACACATTCTTGCAAACCAGAGCTGTTATTTCTTCCACTACACTTCAAAATAAAGATAAGAACGGTGCCGTAAAACAGGAAGTGGTTTTCAATGATGAAAACACACAAAGACTAAAGACTTGCAAAGGTAACTATATTAACCAGTCCTTGAGTATTTGGTGAAAGGTAAATCATTCTATACCTTATTCTCAGTACTCTGTTCTTTGAGTGGTTCCGGTTCTTCAGCCAATGGTTGCTGAGATCCTAGTTTCTCTTCAGTACGGATTATCCATTCAAGAAGATCCTCAATACCTCTAATCTGTTCAGTGAACTTCTGATCCAACGCAGCCTGTACACAGAGAAATAAAAATTGTCAATCCTCACTATAAATTTTCTTGTAAGATTCATCCATACATTCTGAATACCCTGGAACTGTGTCATCATCAAAACAGTTGGGTACCCTACAGCTATCTCTGATTATATATTTTTACTGTCAAGCTGGCTTGACAAAAATCTTCTAACATTGCTACATTTTATCATCTGGCTCAACAAAAATCTTACTAATAGTGCTACATTTTATCACCTGACTCAAAAAATCTTACAAAGAGATTTCTGTTGAGCCAGACAATGAAATGTCACACTGTTGGTAAGATTTTTGTCACGCCAGACAATGTTTGTTTCAGGTTTCATGACTTCAATTGTAATGTCCTCGTTTCTCTTCATCATCATCATCCCTTTTTCTTTACTTCATTTATTACCTTTTCAGCTTCATCTCTCTCAAGAGTTTCCAACGTAGCCATCAGATATTTAAGTCTATCTTGAGACTTTCCGGTAACATCTTGGTATTTGTCTTTCAGTACATCCTTGAGTGCGTACACTTCGGCTTGTTGCTCTGGAGTCAGCTTGTCTTTGTGGTCTTTCAAGAACTGTTCCGTTTCCTTGACAACATCAAAGACAGGACTCTTGTGTTCTTGAACATCACCAGTCATCACCTATGTGGAGAAAAAATAAAGTCAAAGGTCAAAGGTATAATTCAGTTTGGTTCATTTGCATAGTATTTTAATATTGTCATGCCAACGACATCCAATATTAGGTTCAGTAGGGAAATCTCCAGACAATCAAATTTGGGTAACATTTTTTCATCTGAAGTGTCTTATGTTGTTGATATTATTCTTCAACCAGCACAGGAGACCAAATCTTGATCACTTCAATGAACTTTCTTTTGAAACTTTAACAATCTGTATACCATCCCAGACCTTACTAAAATTACATCAAGCAATAGGCCTTTCCAAAATTTGCCATGGCGGCGCTATACTTCCTGTCTGTGTGTATCTTGGGGTATACACGGTATAGGTTACTTGGTTAATCATAGAGCACTACTGCTTTCCTCGATGTCTGAACAATACGAAAAACATCCTTGATTTACACTTCTACAGAATACCAAGGAACAAAGCTCTTAAAAAACAGTACACTGTGGTGATGATACCCCAATTTGAGTGAGGGCGCTGTATTCTCAATTTCCTGTCTGCAGTCTGCAATGGCAAATTCTAGGTTTGATTCTGATACTCTTAGAATTCTTCCTACCTTTGCTTCCTCAAGTTGTTCTTTGACGGGTTCAATCTTGTCAGCTTTCACTGGTTCCTGTGAATTCAGTTTCTCGTCCATTTTATCAACCCATTCCATGATTGGTTTCAGTTTGTCAGTAGTTTCTGTTATTGCTTTAACTGTCTCCAAAGTATCCTCCAACTTCTTCTGGCGATCTGCCAACTGCTCAGCAACATCACCATAGCGACCATCGATTTCATCCATTTGTCTTTGCACCTCAGATGGACCTGTTACAAAAAAATCAAATTGTCAATTTCTCATTTATCTTTTTTTCATATGTTCTGAACCTCTCACAATTCTCATAATTAAGACATTCTTATTATCATACTGATTAGTCATACATTTTGTATAAGTAATTTTAAAAATTCATATAAATTTGACATATTACTCTGGAAATTGAGGTTTCAAATCACTAAGAGAAGCACAAACTAAAACTATTGTCACAACATGTTGATACAACAGTGATAATCTATTGAATGGACGGTAGTTTAATTATAGTCTCACTTGGGCATCCGACTGAAAGCCAGTTCCAAAAACTTGCAGTGTACTGTTTTGGGACTTCCAATGTTTACACTATCATGATCACAGGGTGATAAGAATCACACAACAGAGGAACCGCTATCACCCACTTGTGTAATCTACCACATTGAACAACAACAGTTTTAGTTTGTGGCTATCTATTAAAGTAAACTAAAGCCTGGATTACAAGAATCATACTTACCAGCAAGAAGCTCTGCTGGTGTAAACTGATCAGAGGGTGCTCTAGCCAGTGCTGATTTCTTGGGTATCTTTTCAGTTGTTAGTGTAGCAACTCTGGATGATCGTCTGTGATCTCTCAATGGTTCAGGTTGTTCACTTGGTTTTGTTAGCTCTTCTAACTCTTCGCCAAGTTTTTGTACTTCATCTATCTTGGGTTTGAAGCTATCCACTTCTCTCTGTAGAGGCTGAAGGCAGAAACACAAATTATTAGGCTTGTTCTCATATGAGTTGTACTTAAAATGAAGGTGGCAATTGAAGCCATACAAGTGCATCCATCGGTTCTGACAAATTCCTTGCTTAAGGCAGTATTTTACCTGTGCACAGTAACAAAGGGAGCAAACCCTTTTGCAATTTCTGTATGTTCTCTTGACAAAATGAAAGTCATTCCAACCACTTCATTTCATACAAAATGGTGTCATAAGAGTAATCAACCACCCAACCCAGTAGTTCTTTTCCTGGTCTACAACCAATAACTACAGAAGATACCCCCTTGCCCTCCCCCTCAGGTCTTACAAGTGTCTGACCCTTCTTATGGAATTCTAGGAAGAATGTTACATAGATGTACAACAGGTATTTGACATTAACAGTATTGTTATGTGCACTCAGACCATATCACTTATGTTGTAGACCATATCACTTATGTTGTAGACCATATCACCTATGTTATAGGCCATATCACTTATGTTGTAGACCATATCACCTATGTTATAGGCCATATCACTTATGTTGTAGACCATATCATCTACGTTGTAGACCATATCACTTATGTTGTAGACCATATCACTTATGTTAAAGACTATATCACCTATGTTATAGGCCATATCACTTATGTTGTAGGCCATATCACCTATGTTATAGGCCATATCACTTATGCTGTAGACCATATCAACTATATTGGAGACCATATCACCTATGTTGTAGACCATATCACTTTGATGTATGGTAATTCTCTTACCTTCTGTTGTTCTATTTGTACTTGAAGTGTTATCACATCTTGTGCCACTGGTTCAAGTTCAGCGTATTTGTCTTCAACCTTTTCCAACCACTGTACAGCCCCTTTGTATACACCATCAAACTTCTCATGGGCCTTTTCTCGGTCTGTCAGTTCTTGGTTCCTGAAATATATAGCCAATCAAGAACTTTATGTTAAGTGTAGTTTACAATGGGCTAGGTGTTGTTTATTCTCTCATGATTGTCTGTGTGGTTGCTATGGTTCTAGTCATACATGTACAATGTTTGTAAATAAACAGTTTTCAAAATTTCAAAATCTTCAGTATTTTTATTTCAGTCCTACAGGTGTACATGGTGACAATTAGCACTTTTATTGAATTGTGAATTCCGACTCGCAAAGTGTCTGCTTAATAGCGACAATCACACGATGTCATGTACACAAGTTCAATAAACGAACTTCATTCATTTAGGGCATGGAAGGGGTCTGGCATCTTTTTTGGTCAAGCTTTCAAAAACAAACATTGTGATTTGATGATGCAGTTCTCCTTACCGTTTACTCAGCAAGTCTTCTGTGGCAAGCCAGTTCTTGTCAAAGTTATCAAGTGCATCAGACACTGTCTTCTTATCCTGAGATTTGGGGTCTTTCACTATCTCTGTACCAAGTTTCTTGACTTCCTCAAAATCAGGTTTGTGTTCATCAATTTCACGACCGACCGTCTGTAAACAAAAAAAATGTCATCAGTTTTTGTGATTGTATATGTGATGTCATCAGAATTTGTGATTGTATGTGATGTCATCAGTATTTGTGCTCATGTCATATCATTAGAATATGTTGTTTTTTTACAGCCAACATCCTTAACACTTCTCATTTCAAGCAAAATGGAATAATCCACACATAAAAGAATAGGAACAGTCCAAATTTTACAGAAAGTAGGGGTGTAAAAAGCTCAATAATACTCACCAACAATTTGCTTCCCATTTCTAACAATTCCATTTTATCCATCTCTGTACCTTCCAGAGTATCAAGGGTTGGTAGCAACCAGTCTTCCAAATCATCTGACTTTTTCAGGAATTCATTCAATTTGTCAAGGAGATCCTGTAGGTAGTCCTTCTGCTCTCTGACAGTGGTGTCAGCTTTGTTGTAACGTTTGTTGATGTCATTGATCTTGGCTTTCAGAACACTGGCCTTAGAGGGCTCTGCTTCAGCAAGCAGCTTCTCAGCATTTTCATTGACAGTGTCTACATTTGGTTTGTGGCCCTCAATGTCAGACAACACAACCTGAAAATCAGGGGGCAGAAATTAGTTAGTTTGCTTTTTGACAGATTTTTAGAAAAAAATTGGATTTTTTAGAAAATCTGAGTAAAAAGTTCACACATATATCATTTATCATTAGAAACTTTATGGCAGAATCTGTCGATCATTTGAATTTATTTTTAAATTTTAACAAGAAAAATCATTTTCGACCAAAAAAAAAGTTCCAACTTAAAGTCTCTATACCTTCACTTCTTGAAGTAATTCAGTTATTGGCTCTTTCCTGACAACTATCGTCGTGGTAACAATTCGTTGGACTCTGATTTCAACCTCTTCAATCCATTTGATGAGTGTGTCTAAGCCTTCCTGTACCGTTTGTGACTGAGCAAGGGCGGTCTGTAGGGCATTTGTTCTGTCTGTGATCTTGCTGTCAAGTTCGCCATATTTGTCAACAACAAAACCTAATACAAGGTAGAATGTTTCAAAAAGATTAGAAAATACACAAATATAATTTTACAAAGGTGAGAGCTGATAAATCTTGTAAGTTGTTGATAAATTGTTATTTATGACTCCTTAACATGTTGAATATTTGTCATATGACCCCTCTAGGCTGTGTAATTTCCAACAATACATAACACAGTCCAACTTGACAGAAGTGCACAATTTTCAAATGTTAATTTTTAAGCATACGTTTAAATATGGCAAAATCAAAAGCATGGCTTTAATATGCCTGACAAGTCTGAAATACCAGAAACTCATATTGCATAAAGGTTTTTATTCTGGTGATTATATTTTCAAACTGAATACAGCAGTGTTACTCACTCAGTTTCTGTTCAACTTCAGGTTTGAGTTCTTGTTGTGTTTCAGCCAACTCCTTGGCAGCTTCCTTCAGTCTTTCGACATTCATGGCTTGAGATACAACGCCCTCGTGAAGAATCTGATGTAGAAATACCATGCAAAGTTGTATTAATACACAGTTTTTAAGAAAGTGTGGCAGCCATTGATTCAGAGTAGGACGGCAGTCTTCCCTTCAGATGGCATTTTTGACAACCAAATCAAACTGAAGATATGTCTGGCAAGTATTTTGACTTCGGTTGATTAGAAATTACTGGGATAACACTGAGATTAAGACATTGGTACAAATATTACTACAAAACAGGGTGACTATTTAACTATATTTGGACTAACATGCTAACTGGGTTTCTACAAAGGAGGGAAATTATGGGATGCATGCAGGGTTTCTGCAATGGAGAAAAATTATGGGATACATGCAGTTATTGTATGCTAACACAATCCACACAGGGACATTATGACTAATAACACAATCTGTCACAAAACAAAAACTATGATATTTCTATCATTACAATCATATTTCTTAATTTACTATTACCAGGTGATAGAACATACTACATCAACATTATTACAAGAATTATGTAGAGTTATACAGCTATGATTTGCCATCATTTTTGATATCGCACAAGGACACGCTGACATTCTTGTACCATACATGAAATTACACGATCCAAGTCATTTCTCAAAAATTTCGCGACGAGAGTACATTTTTGTTTATTTTCGTGTTTGGTATAATTGTATATACATACAACGAAGGTGAGTTTTCAGTAAAATTTGCCAATGAACTGATGCTAGCAAAATTTAATGCTGTATGTGTTATCACTGTAGAAATCTAGAATGTTACATTTACAACACACACAAAAACAGCGATACATTTGCTTGCTCATGGTAAGCAGGAATGGGGCAGACTCCTTGCAAAATGTAATTAGCATCGATAATTTACTGATAATTTACATCGATAATTTACATCGATAATTTACTGTTTACTGATTAGAATGCTACATGGTATAAGAATCAAGTACGGCTGTTTGGATTACATTATAAATTCCACAAATATAAACTGATCGAAACATCACCTGAATCTACATCAGCGACACCCCCTGTTGTTGTTTGTATCAATTTTATTGTTGTTTATACTTTATTTGTCATTGCATGAAATCTTTACTTAATTCACGTCACTCAAGCAAACGTACCGTTGTTTTTTCTCGAGTTGTATAAACACTTTGACTATGATGGTATAATTTTTTTTTTTTCTGAGCATTTTTTTTTTTTTTTTCTATTAGAAAACTAAATAATACAGTCAAAGGGGGTAGGGACATGCACTTGGGGTGGGGTGGGGAGGGATGCTGGAATACTTTACTGTATTACAAAGTTTACTAAGTAAGATTACTGTACACAAACACAATACACATGTAACTAGAGAACAAATGGAAAGAAAAATTGACGGTCTGAGAATGAGGAGTATTAAGATCTAATCAGTTGAAAAAATGAGTACATTCTAAAAGGGTACACAGCAAGAGAAAAAACAAAGAATGCAATACAATGACACGGTAACATTTCAACAATGACTTCACAGCTAACATATACATGCATAGCGATGACAGTATGTCTGCAATTCCTACCTTGCTGTCATTATAGTCGGCCTTCAAGACAAGAAAGAAGAAAACCAGAACAATGTTCAGAAGAGGAAGGCAAGCAAAAAGATATGTATGCACAACAACGTGAAAAAAAAAGGTACAGCTAAAATGGTATGTTCATTACAAGAGAAGTCAATTCCATACGATTTGTTTGACTTTGAGAGCATTCTCCCCAAGAAAAGTAAGAAATTCATAGAAAAAAAGTTAGAAACAGATCAAACGAGAAACTGAGTAAAATGATGAGTTACGCCCTCTAGTGGTATAAATAAGAAAGTGTTGACCCCTTTGGGTCACATGACAATCAATGCACTTTCAAAGTTGACAGAAATGTTCTTTGGTAACCGTAAACTGCATCTCAGTTAAGACTTATGGTAAATTGTCATTTACGACACGCCTCCATTCTGATTGCACGTCTTTATACTTGGGAGACAGCAGTTTGTAGACCACATTCACTCATGTTTAGAACATTAACAACCAAAATCTGTTTTTTCAAAACACACTATTACAAACACGCTCATACATACAAAGATGGAGTGACTTTCATCCAGCAAAGTGAAGATTGTGTTTGTACCAGTTACTCCTAGTAATGGTTTCCAACAAAAGCAAGGATGGGGGAAAAAAAGTGAGTAGCATACATACCTTGGTTTTGTCTAGTTGTTCACGAACAGCGTCAGGCTCTGCTGCAACAGGTTCCTTCATCTGTACAGTCAGTTGTTCTTCTGTCTGCGATAACCATGGCAACACCGCATCCAAAGCCTCCTTGTATTTGATGTGTTTGTCAAGGAGTGCAGCAAGTTTTGTTCCTTGGTCATGGCCTTCAGCCTTGAGTTTGTCGTACCTTTCATTCAGTTCTGTTAGTTTGTCTTTGATGACTTCTGTTTCTGGGTTTTCCTTGTAGTCTTGGTTGAATTCCTTGGGAAGGGTGGATTTACGGAAGTCCGTGATGTCCTTCTTGTATTCCTTGAAAAACAATAAAAATGTGAATTTGAAGAATAAGATGCCAAACTTATGCTAGAAATTTTATCTGGGTAAATCAAAGATTACTTTTTTAAGTCCAAACTGTGCATGTTAAGATGCACAGGACTGTAATTAAATGTATTAAACTTGTAGTTGTGGTTATACCTATGAATCTGTGATGATCAGGAACATAGCAAGAGTCTGGGAAACCAAGAACTACATTTATTTGTAGTAACAATGATGTGGCATATGTTTACAACTGTGAGTGATTCATATTTATCAAGGGAATGTAAAAAAAATTCCCACAATGCACCATTCAAGATGGTGGGTAACACAAAATCACTATTTGTATGGACGACACTGAAAGTTTAACCATGTCAAATATTTGAGTAAGATAACGTTTTCAAGATTTTTTTCTGCCAAGTATGGCTCATTTTGGCTTTATATCAGTCTGTCCCAAAATCACAATACAAACATTAAAACTGTTGAGAATCCTGGGTAAAAGTCAAATATTTACCTTGGTATTTTCTAAGAATTTCTGTCCAGACATTGTGATGAATTTAAGATCAGCCTTGTGGTCAATAACATCTTCATTGAATTTCTTGACCTCATCATTCTGTTTCTTCAAGACATCAGGCTCCTTGCCAGTCTCATCCACCAGTTTCTTCAGCTCCGTTTCTTTGGTAGTCAGCCATTCCTCAAACGTCGTCGTATCCTGTTCAAACTTCTTGACGTCGTCAACGCCAGATTTCAGCCACTTGACGCTAGTCTCGGTTTGGATGGTGACAACCTCGTAGCGTGATTTGAGGCTGGTGATGTCACTTTCAAGAGTCGTTCTGTCTGGGTTACTGAGTTTGTCTCCTTGGAACATCAGGAACTGTTGTGCTGATTGTACAGTGTCCTGTACTGGCTTCTGGTGTTCTGTCACGTCCTTTTGGATTGTCTGTCATTGCAAAAAAGAAAAAATATTCAAAAATTTCAGAAAAATCATATCATATTTGAAATGTCAAAATCTTAGCTGGTACTAAAATAAATGACCTTAAACTCTGACACTATTTTCATTTCTATTTTGTTTTTGTAAAAAATTAATTATACATTCTACTTCTAAAATTGCTAAAAAGAACAAAAAAAAATCTGTAACTTTTGTGGCTAAAAGTTGTCAGGGCTAATAAAAAGTCAACTTCATTTAAAAAAAAAAAAAAAAATTATCATCACAATTTGTTCCTTTAACTGAAGATAAAGTTCCTCTCTAACTCAGACAAGTACCAAAATGGCGGTGGTCTATTGTCTGTACTTGCCACAGCCACATAAAATCTACGAATGTTACAGTTTTGACAGAAACTTTCCATTCATTTGGGATTTTTTTGGTACAATTTTTTGTGCTGGGAATAGCTCTCAGCGATTTCCATTTATTACTAGTCATTTTAGTATTCAGAGTATTTCAGACTACCAACCTTGACGTCATCATACTGTACAGTCAGTGGTTGAGACTTCTCATTCATTGGTTGTTGAGAACCCAGTCTTTCTTCTGTCTTCTTGATCCATTCCAGAATATCACCAATGTTGGTAGTCTGTTTGGTCAATTTCTCATCCAGTGCAGCCTACAACAGAAAAATAAACACATTTTTTAAAAATCTACCTACAATTTTAAACAATTGTGTTTGATCATAAACATACTCCTGATAAATTTTCATAATTTTTTCATTTCGAAAACATTTTTTAATTGTAATCCAAATGAATAGTACAAAATGGCAAATATGATGAAAATATTATGTAAATGATATGCAAATAATCATATTTGCATAAAGACAAATTTCACTTGATATTTAAGAAATCTGAATAAACTTTACCTTCTCAGCTTGTTCAGTTTCTAGATGTTGTAGAGTGGATGTTAGTTCCTTGAGACGATCTTTAGACTCGTCATCGACAGTGGTATAAGATTTCTTCAAGTCGTCCACTGTCTTCTGTAGACTGGCTTGCTGGATTGGATTCATCTTATCTCTGCTGTCTTTCAAGAAAGTTTCAGTGTCTTTGACGGCCTCATTGACAGGATCCTTGTGAGCATCGATATCAAATTGGACATCCTACAATGGAACAATAAATAATTCATTACTGGTGTCTCATTCATCTAAAATGCAAATTTGAAGTAGCGCAGGCAAACTGAAGAAACTTTTACTCCTAAAAAATTTAAAATGAAAATAAGAACAGAAATCCAAATATTCATAAAGTATTCCTCCATTTCTAAAACTAAGCATTGACCATTGATCTGACCTTTGACACAGGGTATAAAATGTGTTGTCTAATAACGCTCAAACAATAATTTGTACATTTTGCCTAGACATCTATCAATGGTTAGTTGTAAACATTAGTAAACGGAATACTTCACGATGCATAAAAATGCTTTTTTTTCCAGAAATATCTCCAGAAAGATTTCCAGACATTGACAAAATTGTGTTGAAAGGTTCAGCAGAGATTTTTGAAAATGTAAAAATCTTTCTATATATTTTCTACCGGCTTAAATTTAAAATAAAATCTTGAAAACAAAACTTTTTAGTCATCCCCATTTACCTTTTGTTCAGTAACTTGTACCCTCAGAGGTTCAATCTCCTGTTTGATTGGTTGTTGTGACTGTAGTGTTTCCTCCACTTTCTTCACCCATTCAATCATTGGAGTCAATGTGGTGGTCTTCTCGTTCATACCCTTGACGGTTTCTAGTGTCGTGTCTAGTTCTTCTTCACGCCCTGTCAGTCGGACGTTCAGTTTGTCGTATCTATCCTTCACTTCGTCAACCTGCTTCTGTGTGTCACTTTCTTCTGAGAAAACGATTGGGAAGTCAGAATCGTTATCAGCCCCCCAAAATCCACACTTGATTGTTTATAATTGATGAACCCCCACCCCACCTCAACCTCCCCCCCCCCCCCACCCCATTCAAAATATTGATCACTTTAATATACAGCAAACTCAAATAATCCCAAAATAAATCTGAGTATTCATTTGTACATTGTCAAAGAAAGTCAAATTCATAATAAAAATGTCCAAAATATGTCATGAAAAATTTAAGGATATTAACAGCTACTCCGGAATCTTGATTAATTATTCCAAACGACTTTAATCAAGTTAACAAATATATTTTTATTATATTTTTATTTATTTATTTATTTATTTATTTTTTTTATTTGTTTGTTTGTATATATATTTATTACGGTAGTATTCAAATGAGAGATATTTAACAACAAAATCATATTTAACGACACTGTAAATCAACATAATTAATAAATGTATAAAATTTCATTTTCAACGTCGACTATAGTTTTGTAATATGATTCACAATTTATTTGGAGACTATTAACTCCAAATTGACAATAATACCTCCACCATGATTTTCACACAGATCCCTTCACCTCCCAAACAATCAAACAACACAAAGACCACCTCCCGTCCAATCACCAATCAGTTTCGTGATGACAGAATGCATAAAAAGGGGGACCACTCAAGTAACAAACGTGAGATACACACTTGTGCTCACACTGGGGCATTGTGGGATGTGCTAGTGGAGTACAGAATGGGGTAACTAGTGGAATTGTGGGACATGCTGGTGGAGTAAAGAACAAGGTAACTAAAGGAATCATGGGACATGCAGACAGCCGGGAACAAGGTATCTATTGGATCAGATCAACATCTCAAACAATACAAGACAAGACCCTTCACAACCATAAAACCACTCGGTGAATTTAAAGTATTCCTAATTTTTCCCTTTACATTAGCAGTCAGCCTTGCTTTCAGAAAACGATAGAATTCATTTTTTAGGTTCAACACACAGCAAAGAGATTTTAGCATGTGATGCACAGAAAGATAAATTGAATTTGCATAACCAATCTTATAGCATTTTGTGAAACTTTTTTTTTTCATTTCATTTCGAAAAAATAAAGTGAACAAGGTAATTTAAAAGCAACAGAGAGTGTCAGCCAACTATCTTGAAGGTTTTTTAACGAAAGCATGACATAAAAGAAAAGTTTTCACTCTTAAAATCCAAGTGAGGTGATTTAAAATTTTTAAGAAAACAGCTTCTTAAATCATTTATATATGACATATGCAAATTAAGCAAGCCGTTTACGATATAAACATGGCATACGCATGCAGCACACATTTTTAAAAGATTTGTGAACTTATCCATTGAATCTATTTACTGAATCCATTATCCCAAGGAATGTCAAGGAAAGAGTGAGACTAGATTGATCTGATCCAGGATTAGTGTTTACAGAGAAAGAATATTCACCAGGCAAGAACTCGTCGCTACTCTCACCCTCCGAGCGACGACGTACAGCAACCCTCTCTGGGGTTTTCTTTGTTGGTACCAGACCAGCAACTTCAACAGAACGTTTATGAGGTTCAGCTTTTTCTGGTTCTTCTGGTGAGGACAGTTTGTCAAGTTTATCTCCAAGGTCAGCGACTTCTTCAATTTTGGGTTTGTAGTCTCCGATTTCCTTCTTAAGTGGCTGTGAATAAATTTATAATTGTTATGGTTCAAACAGTCACTATGAAATAATGACAAGAATTTCACTTAATCTGGAATATTCCTTGAAAATTGGAGTAGTCGTTCATCATGTCAATAGGAAATGCTGGCTAAATTTTTATAGCATGAAGTTTTTTTCGTCATGTTTCGTTTTTGAGATATCTGAAAAACCATGCATTATCAGTGTACACCAAAATGTATCAACATTGTCATCAATGAAATCATACATTTGTTATGCAATTGACACGTTCTATTACAACCTGAGAAAAAATACCAATGCATCTGCTTGTGTGTGGTAAGCAGGAATGAGACAAGGTACATTAAACTATGAATAACACAGGAACCAGGATCTCACAACTCTGTTCACTGATGGAATGCTACATGGTAGAACAATTGAGTACGACTGTTACTGTTACATTATAACTAGATATAAATGAACTGATAAAAGCATTACATGAACCTACATCAAAGGCACCCCCTGTTATTTTTGTATCAGTTGTATTGTTCTTTTTACCTAATTTGTCCTTGCCTGAAATCTTTCCATGGCTCACTTCATTCAAGCAAACACACCAGTGTTTTTTCACAGGCTGTACCAAGATATTGAAGACCTCTCATAACACCATGAAATTAGTATTAATTCATTAGTAGTCTGTTATTAACAGAACTCTCTGACTATCAAAACCTCTACTACCTTAGTTTCATCAATCTGCTTCTTCAGTGTATCCTCTTCAAACGCCACTGGTTGTAATTTACTAATCTTGTCTTCTGTAACGTCCAAGAATTTCGTCGCATCTTTGACAGCACTGGTGAATTTTTCCTGTGCTTGTTGTCTCTCCTTGACTTCATCATCTCTCTTCTTCAGAGTGTCTTCTAAGGATTTCCAATTCTTGTCAACGTTGTCAAGAACAGTAGAAATCACTTCCTTGTCTTTGACGAGTGGTTCCTTCAAGATCTCACTGCCAAGTGTCTTGATGGTGGCATATAAGGGTTTGTTGTTATCCAGCTCCTTGGTGATTTCCTGTCAAGTGAAACAGACATAAAAATTTGATTTGAAAAATGCTCTGTAACTAATATAAACTTATAAATATATATGTTATGTTTGAGAGAATTGGAGACCCACTGATGAAGAAGAGCTCATTACCCTCTAAATATTTGGGTTAGAAATGTCTAGTTTATGAAAAGATTACCTATACACAAAACATGCATGCACTATCCATCACCACAGTCAAGATATCTGAAGTCTCAGAGGTAGTTGGTAGTTAGAGGTGGCAGGGTGTTCCTTTTGAAAGTGGCTATTTCTTAACAAACACATCTAGTACGTCAGTGAACAGTTATGTTTGTTGACAAATTTATATATTACTGTGCACTGATTATCTCATTTATCTTCACAACTCACTTTAATAACTTCCATTCCTAAAAAGAATAATATTATACTCACAGAAATTCTAGCTACAAGTGGAACAATCTCCATTCTGTGTATATCTGGTGACTCCAGGAATTCCAACGTTGGTAGCATCCAGTCTTCCAGGGTATCCACTTTATCCAGGAGTTCAGACAGTTTGTCTAAGACACCCTGTACATTAGTTTCTCTCTGAGTGATAGTATCTGAGATAGTAGCGTATCGTTTGTTCAAGTCATCCAGTTTAGTCTGAACGTCTTTGGCTTCCGACAGCTCACTGTCCTGAATTAGATGCTTTGCTGATTCATTCACTGACAGTATACTGGGTTTATGACTCTCTACATCCAGAACGATAACCTAGAAATGATGCAATGAAGATAGAAATGGTTACAAAAAAAATATGGCAATGAGGCTTATGGTTTTCTATGTATAGGAGAACCTAGAAATGGTGTGAGCACGACCTAGAAGTAATGCATGAAAAAGCAGAAACAGTTATAATAAAATATGACGAGGCAGGTCTATGAATTTCTGCACCTGGAAGTACAACCTGGAAAACAAGCATGTTAGCAGAAATGGTTACAAAAAAAATGTGGCAGTGATAAGGCTTTGGTAGGTCTGCAAAGCAGCAGCCCCAAATGAAAAACAAATCATACATATTTGTCTAGGAGCTTTGTCTCACCACACCCACACATATTAGATTAAGCAAATCTATAACTGTTCGATGCATTAAAAGATTTGGGCAAGACATTAAAATTTGTTCAGGTGTACTTTTAATTATAATATCACCATGTACGCATAAAAAGTGTATGAATTCTTTCCAATGCATGTTGTTTTTTTAAGAAGTCGAAAAGTCAACTTCAAGAGTCTGGGTAGACATTGACAAGTGTACTACATTAAATTCAGAAGCCAATGTAATTATTGACTGACTGCAGTATACTCAAATACTTCAAAGGTTTTATCTTCTGATTTGGTTACTCAATACTAATTGAGAATTTGTTGACAAAAAAGATCTTTAAGTAAAGACCTGATACTGGTGTTTTGTGACTAGGAATCTAGTATATCTATTGTGCTGGTTTCACAGTCAAATACAAAAGTGTACACAGTTTACTGAAGGCGTTTACTTGTGAAGTGGACTGGGTGGTCACAGCTCACAGAGACATTTTACGATAATCCTTTCCCCCAAAACAGCATTATACATTTGTTTGTATAGCAGTCTCATACAGTTGCCAACTTCTTTTTTTCACTTTGTGAATGTTTGCTCATACATGTAATTCAAATCGTTTGATTTGCTGTACTGAGAAATGCATACTAACTGTAAGACTTAGGATGAAAATGGTCTGATCTGGGGTTGGGGGGGAGAGATGCTAGGTCAGAGGTCATGGCAATGTAAATAACAGGTCAAAGGTCATTGTTCCAAATTACAAAATTTGAAATTCTAAAATTACAAAGCCAACCAGGTTAGGGTCAGTAGTGCAAAATCAATAGGTCATAGGTCATGAACTTTGACCCTACTCCTTTACCTTTATTTCTTGTAGATATTCAATTAGCACTTCTTTCCTAGTGACAATCTCCGTGGTAACCACTCTCTGCACCTTTGGTTCGACATCATCCAGCCATTTGAGAAGTGCATCCAGTCCATCCTGTACACCCTGTGACTGTGTGAGGGCAGTCTGTAAAGTGTTACTTCTGTCGGATACCTGTACTTCCAGTGTGTGGTATTTGGACTCTGTGTCGGTCAAAGTCTTGTTGATGTCATCTTTGAGATCAGGTTGTACTTCACTCAGATCTCGACCAGTTGTCTTCATCTTGTCGATATCTCGTACACGGGACACCAAATCGTCATTCACACCCTGCAACAAAAACTTTGTTTTAGCATTTGAAAGAAGGTCTTGAATTCATCATATACATACATTCCATGTTTCTTAAAAGTCCAGAAAACTGTTTTGCTAAAAAATGAAATTTGTAAACTTTCCATTTTCATCAGTACCATTTCAAATACTTAGTGTACACAAAATTTCAGCCATATTCAAGTAGAGAATATATAATGTTTTCTGATTGGTCACTGGAAAAATCTGAGATTCATATTAGCCAATCAAATACCATGTTACAAGATAACTTTCAAAAACACAAAACAAAAATCTGATTTGACAGGGCTGATTTCCCATCATACCTTGAGTCTGTCAATCTGTCGTCTGACAGCCTGTGGTTCTGCACTGACTGGTTCCTGTACTTGCTGAGTCACTTCCTTCTCTTTGAGTTGTAACCATGGCAACACAGAATCTGTGGCATCCTGGTACTTCTGTTGTTTATCTAAGACCTCTTCCACTTTCTCAGTGTACTGCTTAGCAGTTGCTTTCAGTTTGTTGTACCGATCGTTGTCGCTTGTAAGTCTTGTCTTGACAATGTTGGAGTCTGGCTTTTCAGTGATTTCCTTGGCAACGTGTTTGGGAAGTGTGGTCGTTCTGAAATCTTCCAATTCCTTTTTGTAATCCTACAAGACACAAAAACATAACATACACATTGTTAGACTTACCAAATCTTATAATAAAGAAGACACTTTGGCAACAACAACAACAAAGGTATTACTTTGGGTTACTTTTTGTCCTTTTTTGTAATTTTTAAAAAATTCTTGACAATTTCAATTGGCAGGGATACACAACAGATTCCAGAATGAAAATGAGAACTAATAGGTTCAGTATTCCCATTTTCCAAAATTTCTAGGGTGGAAAGAGACATCTGTGAAAACAGTGGAAAAAATTTAACTCAAAAGTGAAAAACAAGTCTTCTACATTCAAAGACAAAGCCCCCAACACAAATGTTCTGTTAATTAGAATCAATCAATTAGTACTTTAAACTATAATTTACACTTCCATACCTTTGAATCTTCCAAGAACTTCTGTCCCGCCATGTTCAACAATTTCACATCAGCTTTGTGGTCAACGATGTCTTCATTGACGGATTTGATCTTCCTGTCTTGTTTCTTCAAGTCGTCTAAATCCTTGCTGACGTCAGCCGTCAGGGTATCAATGGTCTTCTCTGTCGATGCCAACCATTCTTCAAAAGTAACTGCTTCTTTGTCAAACTTGTTCAACTCATCTGTAGCTGGGTTTAATACTTTCATGCGATTATCGGTCTCTTGAGTCAGGACCTCATAACGCGTCTTCAAAGCGTCCAGTTTCTCTACCAGATCGGTTTTCTCTTCTTCGGGAAGTTTGTCGCCCTCTTTCTTGATAATATCTTCGATAGTCTGAGTGGCCCTAAGGATGGGCTGTTGGTGTGCCGTGACATCATCCTTGGTTTCCTTGTTACTGTCTCTTTGAGTTGTCAAGGGCTGCGGTTCCTCATTCATTGGTTGTTGAGAGCCAAGATTGAGTTCAGTAGCATAAACCCATTTCAGTAAGTCGTCAACAACTGTGCTCTGCTCTGTCAGCTGTTTCTCCAGTGCATCCTGCAAATAAAACATTCCATATCATTCAGTTTCATGACCTTTGACCTCTAATCTGATTTGACACACCACTGAAGCACAATGACTACTTGTGGCACATCCATATATGGTGTTTCCCAGTCCCTTACTATGAAGTGACTCACAAACAAACAAACACAAACTGTTGCCATGGTATATTGAAGTATCAACTACTGGGGAATCAATTCTGGCAATCAAAATTGTTATTCTCCATGAATTTGTTAAAGATTGGTCTGTTTTCCACCAACTTTGAGTTGAATTTGTCTATATTTGCAACTAATGGTAGTTGTCATGGTAACCTTACCTGTTTGTCCTTATCTTTCTGTAGTTTTTCCAGTACAGTCTGCAACTCCTTGAGTCTATCCAGTGATTTCTCATTCAGGTCATCATAGTTATCTTTGAGTTGATCGATCAGTTTCTGAAGTTCATCTCTCTGTTCTGGACTCAGTTTGTCCCAGTTTTCTCTCAAGAACTGCTCAGCTGATTTCACAGAGTCAGTCACTTCGGGCTTGCGAGATTTGATAGTGTCTTGCATTGCCTGTACAAACATGAAACAAATGATGTGATTGGTTAGATTGAATACTTCTCACTGATATTACTTCACATATAGCCAATCACAGGTGTCCTTGTTTTAAGACAAACTGTCTTGCATTGTCTGTACACACAAAAAACAGATGACATGATTGGTTGGATTTATTGATACTCACTGAAAAGGTTTCACACAAACCAATCATTGGAGCACTTCCATTTTGTGTGCATTACACAGAAAATTGAATAGATATTTTTTTTTTAATTTTAATTTTTTTTTAAATTTCATCAAATTTTGGCACAAGATTTTTGTTTCATTTACCTTCTGTTCGTTAACTTGTTCTTGTACAGCAACCACTTCTTTGACGATGGGTTCTTGTGCATCCAGCCTCTCGGTGGTGGATGTAACCCAGCCTAGCATAGCTGTAACTTTGTCTGTCTTGTCATTCAGGGCCTTGGCAACCTCAAGACCAGTCTCCAACTCTCGCTGCCTGTCGTCAAGTGTACTTCCTAGGTTGCCATAGCGATGTACAACCTCATCAACCTGTTTCTTCGTCTCTGAAGGTTCTAAGAAATGGATTAGGATATTGAGAGTTAATTGCTCTGTCAATAATTCAAACATTCTCATTTTATTTTTAAATCTCTCTAAAACTTAACATGTACATTCTGTGTGTCTGTTCACTTCTCACTTTCTCAACAAAACCTTCCCCATATCCCCATGTAAATATTCTAACAAACTGAAGCAAAGCACTGTTCATAATTACCACACTGCCTCCACCAACCCCTATGCCATCCTTGTGCAATGCCATGATAATATTTTTGATGTAAAACATAAAACTATTTCATAATTTTACCAATCCTTTCCACAAGTCTCAAGTTGTGTTTATGTTATTTTTCACGAATAAGCACTTGTATCTCGTATCTGTTCATGTGGGCAAATCTTATCATTATAGCCCCTCCCTCCCTTGACACACCTTCCCTTTCACTCTGTCAGCCATCAGTAAATGGTTCAGTCCTATTGTTTTCCTGAATAGATCATTCCATTTCACTAATGTGCAAGGGTGGACAGCTATAGGCGCTTACCTTTGAGGAACTCTCCAGTGGGTGCTGACTCCACAGGCTGTACAGACACAGCTGAGATCACATCTTCAGGTTGAGTAGCTAAGGTCGAAGTTCGTCTGTACGGTACAACTGCCGTACTAGGTGCCTTGCGTTGTGTCAGAGCATCAATTTCTTTCCCAAGTCGTTCAACCTGTTCTATCTTGGGTTTGATTTCATCATAGTCTTTCTGGAGTGGCTGGAATTTTTTAAAATCACAAAAATTTCATCAAGCATTCTAACATTTGCTGCCTGACTCAAATTCAGAATTGTTTTTGATGGTGTTTACTTCCACTTTCTGTTATGAATTACAAACTCCTCATTTGTGACTAAGAATTACAAACCAGGCTGTACATAGTGACCAGTACTACTCTGGTTAATAAAGTTGACTTATATTTTACTATGAAATTATTTTTACATGCATTGCTGAAAATCTGTCATGAAATGTTTACTATGTGTAAGCAACTGTGGACTAGTTGTTGATAATAGATTTTGTACAATAAATTTTTTTTCATGTACCTATTCACATTTGTGTTCAAAATGTTCCAAATTCAAAGTCTGCAAAATCCAAAATGGTCAAAATTCAAAATGTTCAAAATTTAGCACTCAAAATTCAAAGAATTCAAAATTTTGGTCAAAATTGAAACTTTTCCAAACTCAAAGTATAAAAAATTTCACACCATACAAATATCAAGATGCCATCGGAGTGCTTACCTTTTGTTGTTCAATCATGGCCTGTAGTTTGTAGACGTCGTACGTGATAGGTTCTAATTCTTCCACCTTATCATTCATACCATCCAGCCATCTTGTTGTTACCTTGACAACGCTCACAAACCTCTTCTGTATGTCTTGTCTTTCCTCCAGTTGTCCTTGTCGTTTATCCAGAGCATCTAGAAGTGCTTGCCAATTCTTGTTCACATTGTTCACCATGTCAGACACCAGAGTCGTATCACTGGCTTTAGGATCTTTGACAATTTCATCTCCTAGTTTCTTGATTTTCTCATAGTCTGGTTTCTTGGCCTTGACTTCCTCAGTGATATCCTGAAATATGACAAATTTGCACAAAATTAGTCTAGCTGCTAAACTCCCTAGGCTATTCTGCTTACTTTGAAAGCAACCAAAGGTTGCCACTGAGGGCGCTAGCCAAAACTGGACTATGCCCAGAGGTACTGGCATTTGTGCTTCTGGGACATAACTAATATACTTTTGACTTGAATAGAAATTATATAGTCAAAATAACAGCTTAAGAAATGGAAAGATAGCTATTGTGAAAAAAAGAATGAAATTTACAGAAAATTTTGAGATAAGGTCAATAAGGAGAGTCTGAAGAAAAGAAATGACCAAGTACGTTACCTTGAGTTTCTCTTCTAACTGAGGTAGATCCATTCTGTCGAACGCTGGACTTTGTACAGTTTCCAGTGTTGGTAGCAGCCAGTCTTCTAGTTTATCAGTCTCACTAGTAAACTGGGATAATTTATCTAATTCAGTCTGCACGTAGTCGCCATGTTTAGTCACAGTTTCTACATTCTTGTAGTATCTAACATTCAAATCATCCAGTTTGTCTTGGATCTCCTTGGCGGCTTCAGGTGAACTCTTTTCAATCAGTTTAGCAGCTGATGTGTTGAGTCCCTCGATGCTTGGTTTGTGACTTTCTAAATCAGACTGTAGAATCTGGTAGATAGAAATGAACATTGACTAGTCAGCGGTGCTAAACAGTGTAAATGGTGTTTCTATTTCACCTAGCTTTCTGTTACATCAAGTATATTCTACAATTATATTACAATATTGTTCATTACATTATTGGAATATTTTCTTCATAGCTTCAACCCTTTCTATCTCTGCATTTTTTTCTTCATGTATCTTTACTACATATAGATCTGGTACATTGATATTTGGACACACATGTTCTTCTTAGACTTCTCATTTTAGTTATTTTTGTTTGTCTGTATTTTACAGATTTTATAACAGTCTAGTGGGAACATTAGTTAGGGTGTGTAGATGGACAATTGTTCACATACTGGCAACTTTGTGTATACAGCACAGTTCACTTAGTATATGATGTGAACTTTAGGTGGTAATTTTCTCCTCTAACACTGATTTACCATCTCTAACCCCCCCCCCCCCTCCACACAGTTCCCTTCTTTTTGCCCTCATTCTCTCACTCTGTTAAATTTGGTTGTCTGCCTATGAGTCCACCATCAATCCCTAAATATCATCATCAAAAATTGTGTAAAATACCCTCAACAACCTTCAAAAGTGTCAACTATTTACCAAAATTTCAACTTCAAATTTTTAGCATTCTAGCAACGTTCTCTTACCTTCTGTTGTTTAAGCAGTTCAGTCAATGGTTCCTTCTCTACCACTACTGGCTGTGTCATCAATTTATCAACTCTCTTCTGGAAGTCATCAGTCCAGTCTAACAAGCTCTGTAATCCCTTCTCTACACCTTGTGATTTGGTCAGTGCAGACTGCAGGGTATTACTTCTGTCAGTCACTGTACTTTCTAGTTTGGTAAACTTGTCGGTCACATTGGCAACTGTCTTGTCAACCTGTGGTTTAGTTGCTGGTTGACTTTCTACCAAATCTTGTCCTGTAAGTTTCACCTTCTCAATCAGAGGAGTATGGGATATGACATCATCACTCACGGCCTATAACATAAGTAAAATTCAAAATTTAAAGATTTTTCTTTCATTTTTTTTTTTCAATTTATTTTGACTCTTTCCTTTCATGAAGCATAGAATATTTGAAAGGACAGAACTTCAGCAAAATCTGTGCACTTTTACTAATTGTTGTCAGTTACTTTGCATAAGTTTAAAATTCACTGTTTTGGTACGAGTCAAAAATGTTCTTCCTAATATGCAAATTCACTACACACAGAAGTTATCATTAAAAAGCAGGGAATAAATGCCCAAAGGTAGTTGTCATGGTTACTTGTAATAAAAATCCTCATAATTATCAAAATCAATACAATCAGATGTTATCATTATTGGTTGGTAGAAAATATCTGAATTTATTCAAAAAAGAAAGGAAAAAGAAATACCTTCAATGATGTGATCTGTTTCTGTACTGCTTGTGGTTTAGCTGCCACTGGCTTTTTAGCTTCCGTGGTGACTTCTTTCTCCTTCTTCTGTAACCATGGCAACACCTCATCCACAGCCATCTTGAAGGTTTCATGTTTGACCAGTAGAACTTCCAGTTTGTCTGTCTCCTGTTTGACATCAGCTTTGAGTTTGTTGTAGCGATCATTGTCATCTGTAAGTTTATCTCTAATGATGGTAGGCTCAGGTTCCTCTGTGAAGTCTTTGCTGACTTGTTTTGGTAGCGTTGTGTTACGGAAATCACATAGATCTTTCCTGTACTCCTGTTGATGTAGAGAGAAAACAATATTATCAAATGTTTTATGTTACAAGAATTTCTCTTTCCCGTGGTAATTTTTCAGTCAAAACAAAAATGTTGAACAAATCAGAGTATAGCGCTCTCTATGGTAATTGGCAAAAACAAGAATGTTGAACAATTGAGAATATAGCGCCCTCTAGTGTCTCTCTAACTTCAGCCATTTTGGATTAAGAATAAGATATGATCACTCTTTTGTGCAGGACAAACTTTTTTTATAGATCAGTAAAATAACTGTTTTTCTTTACCTAATTCAACATGGACCTCAGGTTGTTATATAACAGCACAATTTGGTTTGCATTGCTCATACACTGTGTCCTAATTGACAAAACATCAAAAATGTCAAAATTTAGCACTCACCTTTTCACGTTCTCTAAATTGTTGACCTTCATCGTTGACCTTTGTGAGGTCGTCGCCATGTTTGTCAACATCTTTAGTGAATTTCTTGACCTTATCAACTTGTGCTTTCAGTGCTTTTGGCTCCTTGCCAACTTCTTTAGTGATGGTAGCCAGTGTCTTCTCAGCAGTGTCTAACCATTTCGCAAAAGTTGTGTGGTCTTTGTCGAATTTCGGTAGTTCCTTCACGGCATCGGTCAACTTCTTGACACGTGTGTCTGACTGAACGAGGAGGACATCATAGCGTGTCTTCAACTCAGTTTGAACATCCCGAAGTTCGTCTTTGTCAATATCATCCAACTTGTCTCCCTGGGTATCCAGTAAGAACTGAGCTGATTGGATGGCATCATTGACGGGTTTCTGGTGAGCAACAATGTCATCACGAGTGGCCTATAGAATACAATATCAAGAGTAAATTAAAAGATTTTGAATCAAATTTCAATACTACACACACTTTTTATCCATCCAGCAAAAAACACTGGTTCATTTGCTTGTTTGTGGTAAGCAGGAATGAGACAAGTTTTATGCAAAGACATACAATGTAATTAGTTGTAAGTAACTTATCAAAGTATAAACAACACAGGAACCAGGCTCCGGTAACTCTGTTCACTGGTGCTACATGGTATAACAATCGAGTATAACTGTTACTATTACATTATAAGTTCCACAGATATAAACAAATGCACTGGTGTTTTTTCATGGGTTGTAGCACTTTTCAAAAATAAATACACCGTGCAAAGTGCTGTACAAATGTGTTTTAGAACATGATTTGTCCTGTTTACTCTTTACCTACAAAACTTCCATGACACTTTAAGCAAGAAATATTACCAATAGGGTAAAATAATCAGGGATTTATGAAAGTCAAGTTACCTTATTTTCATCTTTCTGAGAGGTCAAAGGTTGTTGTTCTTCAGACATAGGTTGTTGCTTTCCAACCTTCAGTTCTGTGACTTTCACCCACTCTAACAGATCTTCAATTTCTGTTGTTTTCTCTTTACATTTCTTCTCAACTTCGGCCTGCAATGAGAATGAAACTTTACCGTCTCTGGTCTAGGAACTACACTTGAAATATATTATAAGGTTTATCACTGTTCAAAGTGTGGTTTTACACATTTGCATATTTATAGGAAAAGTGCTGTTTACAAATTTGCATATGAAAGAATGGTTTACAAATTTACATATACAAGTTTAAAAATTTGCATAATTCCCATATTTGGATGTTTGGTTTATGATCACATGACCACAAAATGGATGCTATGCATCAGATATACAAATCCTTTGTTAATTAATTTTTTTTGATCATTTTCATTTTTTTTTACAAAATCGTTCTTTGAAATGCCACATGCCACAGATTTAAAATTAACCTTAGAAATCCATTCCTACCTTCTCAGCGAGTGACTTCTCAGCCTCTGCAATTGCTGTCTGAAGACGTCTCAAGTTGTCCTGAGACAGACCAGTAACTTTGTCGTACCCAGTCTTGACACTGTCGAGAAGTCTCTGTACGTCAGCTTGTTGTTCTGGTGTCAGTTTTTCTCTGTTTTCATTCAGGAATTGTTCAGCATCTCTCAAACTTGAACTGACCTCAGTACGATGACCTCTGATATCATCTTGCAATGCCTTATGGGTAAAAGAAAATTAGATAAATTAACACTTTTTTATGAAAAAAGTTATTTTATTTTAGACAGGACCAAAGCTTTAACAAGTTGTAAAGAAAATTAAAATATCTGAACAATAAAAGAGTTACTCCACGACAGAAAAGAGAAAATGTCTAAAATTTCCTCTACTGAAAAATCCAAAACTTGCCAAACTCTAATAACAAATATTTCAAACAATATGTTAGTTTTCTGTTGTCATATTCATTTCACGAAAACAAATTTTGACTTCACTAGCTCTGCAGAAAGTGGAGAGAGACAATCAAAGATGGGACAGATTTTCAATGGAAGGGGAGGGGATTCCAGTTTTTATAAACACATCGCAAAAAGGAAGACCAAGAAAGAGTGAATGAGATTATGAGGAAGATAAAAACGACACTTACCTTCTCCTCATCCAATTGTTCTTTGAGTGTATCATGGTCACCAGTGACATGTCTCTCTACTGTTACTCTCTTCTCAGTTTCTACAATCCAGTACTGCACTTCATGTAACTCTGCAGTAGCTTTCTCATAGACTTCATACACTTCTAAATTGTCAGTCAGTTCTGTCTGTATGTCGTCCACCTTGACTTCAAGGGCCTTGTATCGATCGGTGATGTCAGTAACTTTCTTCTGACTGGGAGTTGGTCCTGTAAAGCAAAAGACACAGTGTAGTTGAATTTTTGGTTAACAATCAAAACTGGACTAAGTTGAGCAGTTTTGCTGATTAAAATAAGTTCTTGTCTTATGAAATTATGAATGTACACAATGATGTCACTGCATTATGAAGACACAAAGTGATGATGTCATTGCATTGAGTGCCAACACTAAGTGATGATGTCATTGCATTATGGCAACACAAAATGATGGTGCAACTGTATCCTGGCAACACAAATTGATGTTATTATACTGTGGCAACACAAACTGATGATGTCACTATACTGAGACAACACAAGACTGATGATGTCACTATACTGTGGTTACACAAACTGATGATGTCACTATCACACTGTGGCAACACAAACTGATGATGTCAGTGAATTGTGGTGACACAAACTGATGTTGCCACTTCACTGAAAAATACCTTCATCAGAGAGCAACACTTTTGCATTGTTCACATATCAACACCCATTGATAAATTACATCTACATAAACAATCATACAATTTTACTTAGAATTGAAACAAAACATGCAAATTTCTTTTCACTAACCTTTGAGGAGTTCTCCAGTTGTCATAGGCTCCGAAGGTCTCCTTGAGATCTGCTCTGGAGTTTCTGGCTCTGCTATCAGAGAACTTCTCCTTGCTGGGGCTGCCATGGTAACTGCCTCATCAGGTTCATCAAGGGCATCCAGTTTACTACCAAGAGTTGCAACATCATCAATCTTGGGTTTGTACTCCTCAATTTCTCTCTGTACAGGCTGGTGGTGACAAAAAACATACAACTTTTGATACAAGATCTGGTCTCTATGTTACTTTGACATAAATGACTGATGATTCAAACGTCCATCACATATTCCTGATTATGAATATGAAAATTGATACTGTTTACATGCTCCTTAACTGATACCGAATATTCCATCACTAGAATGATGACAATGATTAAGTATTGGCAAATTGGACAGTAATGCCAACACACATTTCTTGTCAAGAGTTTTTGTACGCGATTAGTGTTTGATCGCTCTATGCTGTATCTGTGGCACTCTTTAGACTTTCTTATTCTCTGACTGATCATACTCTTTTGATTGTCTTTGCCGTTCTGATCTCAGAGTGGTATTGTAAGTGATATTGCCTAAACCTTCTAATCAGTACTTCCAAGAGTTTGCATTGAGATGGGGCAAGGGGTACATTCTCCTCTTCAATCTGTTTTTCCAGTGTTGGTTTGTCATATACTGGTGACAAGTGACTGATTTCAGACTATGGAGGGGGGGGGGGGAATTTGTGGGGTAAAGGGGGAGTATGAAGGGTGCTATTTCCTCTCTTCAATCAAGTGTTGGTTAATCATGTGCTGGTGACAACAAGTGACTGATTTCAGACTTTGGGGGTCGGAGTGGGGTGGGGATGGGGTAGGGTAGGGTATGTATCAATGGTACTATTACCTTCTCCTCTTCAAGTTGTTTTTCAAGTGTTGGTTTGTCATGTGCTGGTGATGACAAGTGACTAACTTTGTCTTCCATTGTATCTAACCAATCTTCTGTTGTCTTGGTTGTCTTGGTGAACTTCTTGACAGCCTTCTCCTTGTCCTGCAGTTTCTTATTCCTACAATAAGACAGAATCTCATACTCAGGAAAGAATTGACGGATGACTGACGGTAAAATATTGCTGTATTTTAGATCAAAGCATATAGTGTATCGCTCTCTACCTTACAAGTGAAGCATCATGACAGGGTTGGCAATACTTTTCCTTCCATTTTGGGGGGAAATTGTTAGAAATGAGAATTGATAACAATTATTTAGCACAAAACTTGTAACTTCTTGTTAACCAATGTTTGTAAAACAAAGATGAATGATACACTATGGGTAGTGCGCCCTCTAGTGATAGCTAAATTTTGTTGCAAGTCAAAATGAGAAAAATTGGCATTTCTTTTGAATCATCACATAATAAGAAATAGGGAACAACAAATTTTGGTGTATCACTAGAAGTTGTGTGAGTCAGTGGAGCATCAAATTGGGTTAGAGGGCACACTGGCTATGGGTTAATTCATTTCAGTCTCAAGTTTTACCCCTTATGAAAATTATCATGTTCTCTACTTGTGACTAGTGTGAATATCATAATTTCATTTCAAATTCCATAGTATGTTTTGCTAGTATTGGGGATGAAGGGGTCAATTTTTCTCACCTTCTTTCAAGTGCATCTTCAAGGCCTTGCCAATTCTTATCGACATTCTTCAGTACCTCCGACACCAGTGACGTATCGGTGGCTTGAGGATCTCTGATAAGATCATTACCAAGTTGTTTAATTTTCTTGTAAAGTGGACGATTGTTCTCAGTTTCACGGTTTACACCTTGCAGCTTCTTGTTCAAGTCATTAGGAGAGAGTCTATCAACATCAGGTGATCTCAGAGTCTCTAAGGTTGGAATCAACCAGTCTTCCAGATCGTCTGTCATCTTCAGAAGTTCTGCTAGTCTGTCAACCTCTGATTCCAGATAATCTTTGCGATCTTTGACCTGGTCGCTAACTCTCTGGTAACGGTCGTTGAGATTGTCAAGTTTGCTTTGAATTGTCTTTGCAGTGGTTGGGTCACTCTTTTGGATAAGTTCAGCACTGGAGGCATTGACGGAGTCGATACTTGGTTTGTGACTTTCAATGTCACTTTCCTTAACCTGTGAACAAAGAAAATAAATATGATGCTTCAGTTTTTGTAGAAAATGCTGTTACACTTCCAGTAGAATTTTGAGTCCGGAATCAAAATACTATGTATGTAATTCCCTTTAACAGAAGTTTTGGTTTCACCTGCAACACATGATTACTACCTTACAAACTGATACATGGTTAAAGGCTAAAAAACCACAGGGAACGACTGCTTTGTTTGGGGTCATTTTCAAATGTACTCCCAGGTATGCTACACCAGTGTAATGAGAATTATTGCAATTGTTGAGATTAATAGTCTGGCAAAGTTGGGTTTTTAGTTTTGTTTTTGTTTTTTGTTTTGTTTTGTTTTTCCTCAGATTTCTCAAAACCACGACCATAACGTTGGAAGTCTACAGCTGGATGTTTTGGTAGCAAAATTGAACATAGACAACTTCAGCATGTACAACAATCAAAGTACATTGAAAGTAAGTACAAAATTATGAAAACACAGTGCACCAGTTACAGCCACTGAGGGTAGTAACATGATAACGGTACCCATCATGTACAGCCACTGAGGGTAGTAACATGATAACGGTACCCCTCATGTACAGCCACTGAGGGTAGTAACATGATAACGGTACCCCTCATGTACAACCACTGATGGTAGTAACATGACAACGGTACCCCTCATCATGTACAGCCACTGAGGGTAGTGACATGATAACGGTACCCCTCATGCACAACCACTGAGGGTAGTAACATGATAACGGTACCCCTCATGTACAACCACTGACGGTAGTAACATGATAATGGTACCCTTCATGTACAACCACTGAGGGTAGTAACATGACAACGGTACCCCTCATGTACAACCACTGAGGGTAGTAACATGATAACGGTACCACTCATCATACAGAGGCTCCGATTTACCAAATTCACAACACTGTATAACTCACCTTACAACGTTGTAGTTGTTCCATCAATGGCTCCTTCCTGACAATAACTGGTTCTGATTCCAGTTGAGTGATTTCAGTTTCAGCAACATCCAGCCAAGTCAGCTGTGAATCCAGGCCTGCATTAACACCCTGGGATTCTGTCACAGCTACTTGTAAGACTTGTACTCTCTCTGTTGAGATTTCTTTGATCTGTCCATATTTCTCATCAATATCACCTGTAACATCACATAACAATATCTTTGTTATAATGGGGGTTGAAATAACGTAACATACCTACAAAGGCTGACATTAAAAATAGTTGATCAAACTATGATATTTATAATCTGAACTGAATGTATTCAACTTGCAAATATTTTTGCTATACATGTAATATGAATGCTATAAACGAGTGTAGCACATAGAGAAAGTGTTTTACTTCAGTGTTACTGGTTGTAATATGAATGCTATAAACGAGTGTAGCACATAGAGAAAGTGTTTTACTTCAGTGTTACTGGTTGTAATATGAATGCTATAAACGAGTGTAGCACATAGAGAAAGTGTTTTACTTCAGTGTTACTAGTTGTAATATGAATGCTATAAACGAGTGTAACACATAGAGAAAGTGCTTTACTTCAGTGTTACCGGTTGTAATATGAATGTTATAAACGAGTGTAGCACATAGAGAAAGTGCTTTACTTCAGTGTTACTTGTTGTAATATGAATGCTATAAACGAGTGTAACACATAGAGAAAGTGCTTTACTTCAGTGTTACTCGTAATATGGATGCTCTAAACAAGTACAGCACATAGAGAAAGTGCTTTACTTCAGTGTTACTAGTTGTATTTCTATAAACCCAGTAACAGACTTAGGAAACTGCTGATACTACATAGTCAGTGATTCTTTAAACCAGAACTTTACAGGAGAAACTCCACTAGAGGAAAACAGAGGCTAAGTCTGTCTTTTATTATCTGTCTTCCCAAATATGCTTATTCAATCAAAAGTTGTATATCAGTGAAAGACATCATTAGTTTGAAATAAGCATATTTGCTATCAGTTATTTCGTTGAGACAAAATAATGTTAAATTTTTCAACGTTGTCATAGAGACTATAAAACCCTTGCCTTTTCAAAAACATGGACACACATTAATTTGTCTACTACAAAATTTCTGACAGTCCTAAGATTTTAGTCATATACAATATTGTTGAACTTGTTAGCAAAATCTTACCAAGTTGTCCATCAATTTCTGGTTTCATCTCTGGTTGGCATTCTGCCAGATCTTCACCGGTGTACTTGGCTTCTTCTACATCCTTACCATGGGAGATAACATCATCATTCAGAACCTGGTGAAAATGGTGAAAATTGAGAAAATCTTAGTATCCCAGTAGGTGTTGAGAAATAAGAAAGTAGATATATATGGTTCCATTCAATTTGATTTAAACTTTTTGAAAGAACCTGCTCAAAACCAGTTGAAGGTTCAAGCCGATGGTTGAACCCTTTTATTGTTATCATTCACAATGTACAACGTCAGGAGTCAGGCTACCGATAGACTAACTGTAAGCTATTTCTTGACTCTCCATTTACCCTTCTCTCTTTTGTTTTTACCACGGTTTTGCAATCATGTATATTTGGGTAAATAAGCCACTTATTTTAAATTCTAGAATTCCATGCAATTGCATTTTTTCCCTCAGGGTTTTCCACCCCTATTCATTTCTTATTGACACATATTTGGTTGCATTTTGAGCAAACATGATGAGAAAATATAAACAGCTTTTTGTAAATGTGTTGTTACCAACATTTTGTAGTTCATTTTATAAACAGATAACCCTTGAAGAAATCATACGATTGATAGAAAACTTGTATGTATGTTTGTACCCTTGCACTGACTGACGAGCCGATGTGTGACATACACTTACCTTTGCATCATCAGCCTGTTTGTACAATTCATCCGGCTGTGAAGCGATTTCTTCCAGAGTCTGTTTTTCCACTACTTTTTCCGTCTTTTCCAACCACGGCACCAGTTCAGACAGGATATCATGGTATTTCTGGTGTTTGACCTCTAAGGTGACTAGTTTCTCCAGATGTTTAGTGAACTGGACGCTCAGTTTCTCGTACCGTTCATTCACATTCACAAGTTTGGTTCGGATGATCTCCGATGATGGTTCCTCAACAAATTTATCGTTGAAGTCTTTGGGAAGTGTTGATTTACGGAAGTCAGACAAGGTCTTCTTGTTGTCCTGTGCAAAGACGATAGAATGTCAGACACAAAATCATGCTATGAAATATTCTAACCTTATCAGACACTCTAAAACAGAGGCGAGATGTAACAAAGTTTCTCATTGGTTAGATGCTGTGGAGTAACTTATTGGTGTAATTTTGAATAATGACTCACTGGGAAATTATTAAGAATTTCTAGCTTACAGACAAGATGTTAAAATTTGTCAACTGCACAATTCTAATTTCTCACAGCGAGCCTGCAACAATTTCAAGTTTACACAGTGAGCCAGCTAAAAATCAACCCTTTGCTAGAATTATGCAAGTAAATTACATTTCTGGTTAAATCCTTGCATTTTTATGAGAGAAAGTGTCGGTTTCTAATTTTTTTTCTATTTTCCTGGTCAATAACCATTTGCTTGAAGTTACTATAACTGTGATCCCCATCTTCTGAACAGCACTCCTTGTGGCCAAAATATAAAATCTTTTGTTTTTCCAATAACTAGAGTATTTTGAGTATTGCCTACCTTGACTTCATCCATGACCTTTTGACCTTCTTCATTTAGGGTCACAAGTTCAGGTTTATGTTCAGACACTTCATCTCTAAACATTTTGATTTGTGTAGCCTGTACATTCAGTGACTCTGGGTCTGTACCGACATCTTCCTGAATCACGTTAAACGTCTTCTCAGCCTTCTGCAACCAATCTTCAAACGCCTCCAAATCATCCTCAAACTTCTCCAAGTCTTCCTTTGCTGGTTCCAGCTCTTCTTGTCTCTTGTCGACTTCCTTGTTGAGGTTGTCGTACCGTCTCTTCAGCTCTGATTGGCTGTCTTGGAGTTTGGTCTTGTTTTCTGGGGTGAGTTTATCAGTGTGCGTGGTCACTATGAGTTTGACGTCGTCTATGATTTTGTCCACAGGTTCTTTGTGATCCTTCACGTCATCATAGATTACCTAGAGAGCAAAAAGGATGACAAGTTCAAAGTCAAGTTTTAATCAAATATCACTGATAGGATTTTGAAATACATTTTTTTATCAAATATATTTTGTAATCTAAGATTTTATGAAATTGCAGTTTTCCGTCAAAGCTTCTTTCTGGAAATCAGTCAGGGTTGAGATATAAGGCCATTCATTCATACTTAGACAGAAAGTGAATATTCTTTCTTTTTTTTTGTTGAAATCTCTCTTCTTTGCCACTGAAAATGAAGATTCATATTGACATTAGGACTGTCATGAATCTATGCCTTTCCAAAATTTGCATTGGTGGAGCTCTACTTCCTGTCTGTGTGTACCTTGGTGGCACTCTACTTCCTGTCTGTGTGTACCTTGGGGGTATACATGGTATAGGTTACTCGGTTAATCATAGAGCACTGCTGCTTTCCTCAATGTCTGAACAATATGAAAAACATCCCTGATTTACATTTCTACAGAATACCAAGGAACTAATCGCTCAAGAAACGGTACGATGTGATGATACCCCCAATTTGAGCGAGAGCACTGTATTCTCAATTTTCTGTTTGCAGTCTGCTATGGCCGATTACAAAAGCATCAAAAAAGTCAGTGATGGAAATTATGAAATCTTGAGCCATCCACTGCAAAAATTGTGTTTATGTTATCTGCATAATAAATTAGATTTTGAAGTCTATTATTTCAATCTCCTTCCTACCTTGAACTCCTTCAGTTGTTCTTCAACTGGATTTGTTTCTTCTTTAATCGGTTGCTGTGAACCAAGTTTCTCTTCCGTCACTTTAACCCACTTCAATAGATCTACAATTACTGTCATGTCTTCTTCGATTTTCTTCTCAACAATGGCCTGAAAATAATAAAGATTTTTTTTTTTCATCAAAGGCTACCTTTATAGTAAGAATGGTATCTGCTTATATTTTTAAATGGTAAAATAAAAATACAAAGTATTCTAACAAAATGAACCTGCATTAATCACGGAAACATATAACCAAGAGGTTTTTTCAGTCTCATTCACAGTACTACATAAGTACAGTCAATGTACAGTTGCTTGGTCACTTTCCTTCTACTGCAGTATGAGGGCGCTATTGCAAAGAAGTCCCTTTTCAAAAGTATATCATGTGAGGGCGCTGCCACAAGCCACTTCCATGAACAATTCTTTTTATACTAAAAAGTTCAAAACATTTTTCTTGACATATTTTGGCATCTCTGGATTAAAATCTAAATTGATTCTTGAAAAAAAATATAGAAGTTTATACTCGCTTCAATTTACAAGACTAAATAAAAGCGCCCTCTACAGGTGACATATCACATTAATTCCAGTACCTGTTGCAGTTCAAACACATGTTTTTTCTGTTGTTCAGCTTCCAGTTGTTTGAGTCTGTCAGTTGCCATGTCAGTGACATTGTCTCTGGCTTTCTCCAACTTCTCCTTGGTTTTCTCAATCTTCTCTATTTGCTGGGGAGACAGTGAATCTCTGTTGCTAAGGAGATACTCTTCTGTCTCTCTGATGGCGATGTCGAAGTCACGCTGCTTGGCTGTCAACTCATCGAGAAGTGCCTGTGAAAAGAAGATCAAACTCAGTTATAACTATTGTCGTGTAGTTTGTTCATTCATTTTGAGCATTGCTTGTATTTAATATCCAATCAGAGTGCACAGGCTATTCAAATCATATGATCAATTTCTCCATATATGGTAATATTATAATAATATCTTTATTCAAATTTTTTTCACTTACAATTTTTCTGTTGAGTTGTGTCAGTGAGTGGGGGACTGGAAAACTGAAGGGGAGGGGGTGTATTTCTCTTACCTCTTTGTCTTTGAGGTCTTTCTCCACATCCTCCTCATCTTTGGGTACATCAGTAGACTTGAGAGTTTGTTCTTTGTCAGTAACCCATCCTAGGAGTGCCTGCAGTGTGTCAATCTTTTCAGCCACAGCAATGTTAGTGTCTAATTGATCTTGACGATCTGTCACCGTACTGTCCAACGTCTCGTAACGAGTTGTGATCTCAGACAACTGTTTCTGAATAGGTGAAGGTTCTGTTGAAAACAAATTAGGTGTAAAATCTATCAAATTCAAATTCATTATATGATTATTCTTTGATTTGTTCCCATTTACGCCAATCATACTTAATGTATTTGATGCATGGCAACCATATATACAATGCAAGGAAAAGGCAAGAACATACATGGCAGATTTTCCAGGGTTCCAGGGTGATTTTCTCAAGGTCAGTTAATTACTATTCATTTATCTTCGGTTCCCTCTAATAATAATTACATTTCCTTTTTCAATGCACTTCACTGGTTACTACTAAAACTTTGAAATAAGGAGGGGAGTGAGGCCATGGCCACGGAGAGGGGAGGAGGGGTACTTGGCTTGGTAACAGCTACAATAATTCATAAACTAAATTCATGAAATAAGATAGGAATCAAAAGCCTTGGTAAAATTTGACAACTGGCAACTTGGGAACTACATTGCCCAAATGCAATCCAAGGTTGTACATGCATTCAAAGAGAGGGGTCGCACCACTACATTATGCTTAAAAAATAAGAGTTAAAAGTCTACATGAGTTGAAGAGGGTGGGGGTGGGGGGATCTAGCAAGCCTAAACGAGGTTTACTATTTCTAGGAGCAGCTAGCCAACATGTAAGAGCAGAATGGACAAAAAAAACTTGAGACATTGTCCTTACCTTTGAAGAAACTCTCTGGTTGCTCTCCTTCTGGTTTGGGTTCTTCTGGAGCCTTGTCTTCTTCGACTGCAGTACTACGTCTATGTGGTTCAGTCGATGTCAGTGGTGCAGTACTCTCAGTCAATACTTCAATGGTAGCACCAAGTTCTTGAGCTTTCTCTACCTTTGGTTTGAAGTCTTTCACGTCTTTGTGGATTGGCTGCGAAAAAAGGAACGGGAACAGGAATTAAATTGTGAAATATTTTTATAAATCTTAACAGACTTAATTCACAATAGATTTGCCATATTGGGGTTAAAGAAAACAAAGTGAAAAGTTCAAAATACCGAATGATATTTCCAAAGGCTAGTAATCTCAAAAACAAGAATTTGCATTTACCTTGTGAACAGCCAACTGTTGCTGTAGTAATGTGGTATCCTCGGCAACTGGTTCCATCTCAACTACCTTGTTCTCTGTCTTGTCTAACCAGTCTGTCACATACTTGACATGACCAGTGAACTGACCAGTAGCAAAACCTCTCTCATCCAGTTGTTCATTTCTAGTATTAGAAAAAAGCAACATTGAGTCAAATTTACTTTTCATTTCAAATAAAATTGTACATTTTTAGTCTTCAGCACTGTTAATCATTCTTTTGATTATATTTATGTCAACTTTATGTGTTTCATTTGATTTAACAATTACGTTTTTGTAAGATGTTGTCTGTGATGCACTGAGCTACTCTGTAACATTGAACCAATAAGCTACTCTGAACCATCTAACCAATAAACTACACTGTAACATCTAGCCAATAAGCTACTCTGTAACATCTAACCAATAAGCTACTCTGTATCATCTAGCCAATAAGCTACTCTGTACCATCTAATCAATAAACTTCTCTGTAACAACTAACCAATAAGCTCCTATGTATCATCTAACCAATAAGCTACTTTGTAACATCTAACCAATAAGGTACTCTGTAACATCTAACCAATGAGTTACTTTATAACATCTTACCTCTGTTTGAGGGCATCAAGCAATGCCTGCCAGTTCTTGTTGACATTATCAAGCACTTCACTGACAGTGCTAGTGTCCTTGGCCTTGGGATCTTTAGTAAGTTCATTACCAAGTCTTTTCACTGTGTCATACAGTGGACGATGTGTGTCTACTTGTTTTGTCACATCCTACAAAATATAAAGTATATCACCATCATCATTCTATATTCATTTATCACCATGACAACCAATAGTTTTACCTAAGGATGACTACACCACTCTCACCACTATCATCATCATCATAGCAACCATCACTTTCACCACTATCATCATCATAGCAACCAACACTCTCACTGCTATCATTATCATAGTGACCATCATTCTCACCACTATCATCACCATAGCAACCATCACTATCATCACCATAGCAACCATCATTCTCATCACTATCATCACCATAGCAACCATCACTCTCCCCACTATCATCAATCACTGATTCTACAACCATCATCAAAGTGCTACATTTATCATTGCAAATATTATTTCGACTTCTACTCTTTTCTCTATTCCCTTCATTTTTGGTTTCTGCTCACTTGACGTGATTTGTCCCAAAGTTTCAACACTATATACCCCTACAAACAAACATCACAATTTACCTAAACTTGCTATTAAAATGAAAGACAAAAACAAGATAAAAACAAACGCATTCATATAAATAATATACCTTGAGTATTTGTCCCAGCTCTTCCTGTGGTTTCCTACCAGTTTCCCGAGATTCAACCTCTGTCAAAGTCGGCAGCAACCAATCTTCCAACTCTTCTACCTTATCCTGGAATTCAGCAAGTTTGTCAATTCTTCCCTGTAAGTACAGTCCGTGTCTCTTGGCTCTGTCATCAACCTTACGGAATCGTCCGGTCACATCATCCAGTTTAGGTTTCAGATTCCGGGATTCTGGAGATTTCCGGATGGCATCCAGAGTTGGTTTATGATTGTCAATGTCAGACTGAAGAACCTGTGATGTAACACATAAACATTAAAGTGACCAGTCAGTTGTTTTTGTGGGAATGACAAAAATTTCCTCAGGTAGAAAAATTTAAATGTTTCTAGAAGTTATTTCATCTACAATAGCTGTGTAGAAGCATAGACCCTCATGTAGGATCTATGGTAAAAGAATTATTGCTTAAGAAATGTTATTTTTAAATTACCATTTGAATTATTTTTGTTTTGTTTTCATTTCAGGAGAGGAAAACAAACACAGGCATAGATACAAATATTTGCACTAGACTTAGAAAACACTTATTGGCAAAAATTTGAAAAAGTGAAAAATAAAATTTATAATGAGATTATAGTGTTAAAATGCAACAACTTTGCATGTTTTCTTTTTGAATGGCATCCACCACATCGAACATACTGTTGATAACTCAGCGTTACCTTGACAACCTGTAGTTGGTCCATGAGTGGTTCTCTCTTGATAACTACAGGGGTGTCTTTCTCCACTTTGTCCATTTTATCTTCAGTGTCTTTCAACCATTTATCAAAGTCATCAAGACTGTCTTGTGTACTCTGTGACTCGGACAGTGCTGTATGAAGTGTGGTGAATCGTGAAGTGATCACATACTGTATACGCTCATATCTGGTAGTTGTTTCCACTGGAATGAAAAAGATTAATTAATTTACATATATTTGAATGCATTTGCATACATTTACATATTATATACTGTATACGGGCATATCTGGTAGTGATTTCCACTGGATTGAAAAATATACATAAATTTACATAATTTACATAATATACATATATTTACATAATATACATATATTTACATATATTTACATTCATATACAATTCGTAATCCAACTATTTGTGGGGGGTTTTTTGTTGATTTTTTTCAATATTTATTGCACATTTTGAAAAAAGGTATCTATGTTTTATTTCTAAGATAAAACCTATATTCTGATTCTTCGGTTCGACAATGTTATCAGCTAAACTGACGTAACTGAAACTAAGTACTCTTAACACAAGTAACATCTCTAACTTTACTTTAGAAAAACCACAACTAATAACTTTTCGATCAAACAAAGACATTCAATATTGTTTCTATTTTCTTACAAGCATTTTCTTTTGAAAAGAGATGTTTCGATTAAAAGAAGTAGCGATTCCATGACTTACTGATAAGTTTATCGATTTCTGTTTTGTAGTCTGGTTGTGAGTCTGTGATATCACTACCACTCTCTTTCAGGTTGTCAACATCTTTACCATGGGTGATTGCATCCTCACTCAAGGCCTAGAATGAAATGTGGTAAATCTAAAATAAATTCTCTTCCACAAGAAGTAATGAAAGCATTAGAAAATACTTGAAAATCTTCACTTTTTCATTTTATACGATTTGAAAAAATATATCAAATTTTCTTGTAATTTCAGAATATTCTTGACAATTGTAACTTATATTCAGTTTAAAATCATTTGAAAAACGTCAACAATTATGGTGAATTTACGATATTTTTGAAAATTATTAAAAAAATAATTTTCAATATGTCATCAATATTTTGCAAATTCTCATTTTTGAATTTGAGTGATTTGAAAATATCTAATTTTAGGATGATTTCACTTTTTTTTTCACATATTTTTTTGTAAAATGGCGGGTTTGATTTACTTGACTATTATTTACCTGGAGTCTGTCGATCTGTTTTTGAATTTGACTTGGCTCAGTGCCAAGTGGTTCTTCCTGTATGTTGGCTACTTCCTGTTCTGTCTTGACCAACCACAGTGTCAGACTTCCTGTCTGCTCCTTGAACGTCAGGTACTTCTGAACGACATCACCAATCTTGGCTGCCTGGGTTTCAAAGTCTACGGTCAGTTTGTTGTATCGGTTGTTCAGGTCTGCAATTTTGTCTCTGACGATGTTCTCTTCTGGGTTTTCTTTGTACTCTCTGTTGAACTGTTTGGGTAGAGTTGTCGTCCTGAAATCTGTGATGTGGTCCTTGTAAGTCTGTGAAGAGATGAACAATGCCAGTAAGCTTTGATAGGGACTGTGTATCTTTAACAAAACACACTGGTTATTTTGAAAATTTACAGTGACCAAAAATAAATCTATACCATTTCTTGGATGAGAGTCAATATACCATCAATTTCATTTTAGTGTTAACTGGCTCTGTTTCACACAACTACACAGAAACCAATAACTGCACATTCTAGTTTAAGATAGCAACATCACAATTACATTGTTACATTTTATCTAAATGAAATAAACCATTTAAACATACTGCAAGTAGACACAGACATGTAGGTGCCAATGTTTTTGCTGTCTGCATTTGATGTCTGCATGGTGGCACATTAGTTCATTTCATTTAGATAAAATGTTGCTATCTTAAATTTTAGCTTGTGCAGTTTCTTATTGGTTTCTGCATGGTTCTATCAAACAGAGTCACTGAACACTAACAATAATATCAATCAGGCAGTAATATCCTAAAAGAATTGCTATCTGGACAATTAACAAGGACTATTGAAATTTTGAAATGAGGTGAAAAATTGGTCTGCCAGAAGAGTGATGCTAATATCACCATCTCACCTTGGCATCTTCAAGTATTTTGTGTCCATCACTGTTCAGTTCAACCAGATCATTTTTATGTCTAGTCACGTCTTCTCTGAAACGTTTAACAAATCTTTCATGATCTTTCAAGGCACTTGGTTCACTTGGTACGTCAGCTAGGGTTGTTGTTAGAGTTTCCTCAGCACTGACCAACCAGACTTCAAATGTGATGTACTTCTGATAGAAGGTCTTCAAGTCTTCCAGTTCCTTCTGAATATTGTCCACTCTCTTGTCAGTCTCTTTCTTCACAGTTGCGTATCGCGACTTCAGGTCATCGACGTCCTTTTTCAGTTTATCTTTCTCGTCGTCAGTCAGTTTACGATCGTTTTGTTTCAGGAAGTCCTTCACTTCTTTAATATCTCGTGTGATTGGTTGTTCATGAGACACGACATCATCTTTGATTACCTAATAGAAATGAAAAATGAAACAATCAATGCTTGATTTCCAGTACTCAGATAGTATTTTCTAAGTAATGAAAAGTTGGCCACTTAGTTATCAAGTACCTCTGAATATGGTATGCTTTGTCATTCATAAACTGAAAATTGATGATAAAAGTTTTTTATTTCAATGTTGCACTTCTTCAAGAATTGCAACCATGCAATACACGTTGCTTGTTGGAGTGGCATTTTTTCCATGGAAACTAAACAAATCAAGGCTCGATTCTAAAGATGGGGGAAAACTTCAAGGCTAAATTTTGTAAAAGCTAAGTAGTAGCTAAAACAGTATGTGATTGAACACTCTATGTAATTTTAACATGTTTCTGAAATAACTGAGTCTGAACAGCTGGAATGCCAGACCAGAATTTAATTTGCAATAGAACAAAATAACATTCAAATACAATCAAATTCACTGGGCCATTCCCTTTATTGAATGAATCTGTCCAGGCATATTAACCACAACACCTTTCTCCCTTTCCTTGCCCAGACAGTAACCAAAAATTAATGTTTGTACCATGGACTACATCACTTGGGGAAAATCGCATGATGTCATACAAGCTCAATAAACAAACTTTGTTCATTTTGGGAGAGAAGAGCCTGGCTTCGATGTGATTTCTAAACTTCATTTTCACATTTCTAACCAACGTTTGAAAACTTGTGCACTTTTGGCCTATAACAAACAAAGTTCGTTTACTGAGATTGTGTGACATTGTATCATCGTTCCTAAGGAGGTGGTGAGGTGAGCTTCTTACCTTGATTTCATTGAATTGTTGACTGAGTTGCTCAGGTTCTTCACTGATGGGTTGCTGTGATCCAAGTTTCTCTTCAATAGGTCTCACCCAGTCTAACAATTCCTTCAGACTGTACGTTTGTCTCTTGTACTGCTCTTCAAAGTCCGCCTAAGTTTGGGGGTTGAATTGATGTAGAATAAAGTAACAATAGAATGCACACACACAACTAAATTATCTTTTACATTTATCTTAGATGCTAACACTTGCTGCATATGTTTGTAAAATAAGTACACTTCAACGAGGTTCAAAAATGTTACTTTTTAGTGATTTCTGTTCAACCAAAGATTTTAGATTCCAGGTTTTGTTGGAATAGAAATCATATCTGAATTGCAACGTTGAGGGCAGTATAATTTCCAGTGATGTTTTTTTCTCTGGAATTCATACACAGAAACGTACAATGCTTTCTATAATGATGGCTGAATAACTTTTTATTTCAATTCGATTTACAGATTTGAACTATTGACAAGATGGCAGAGTAATTTTTATGTGTTGATGCCAAAGAGTTTCAAATTGCTGCCACAAAAGAAATTTGTATTACTGATGAAACTGAGAACAGTATAATTTACGCTGATATGTCGAGTCATGGAAATATTCAAAATAATGTCGAAAAAAGTGTGTACTACTTGTACCACTGAGGGCAGTATACTTCAGTATTTTCAGTTGTGGGTGGAGGGGGTCTATGGTTGGAGTAAAGGATAGTAATATGACAATACTGATGGCAGAAGAACCAATGTCAAGGTGAATTTGAACAAAGTTAAGAAACCTCTGTGAAATGTAAAACAAGATTATTTGGGAGGAAATATTTGAGTAAGAGAAAGGTAATTTATTGGACTTATCAGATTTTTTTACTCAGTTTTGAAATGTTTGTTGTAAAACTCAGGTATTTAGGAAATTTACCCTGATTAGTTAGATTCAAGGGATCAAAAATATTAACAAAGCAGCATGTGTTTTCTCTATACTTCAAGGGGATGAACACTAAGTGAAGGTTCTAAGTGGTGGTGAAATATTCTGAAGATGAAGGGAGTGAAATTCTGATATGGGAAAATAGATAATTCTTATATCATGTTATTTTTTATAAGTTTAACTTTACACCCGACTAAATATCTTAACTGGAATGTGTGGATTCTTGAAGTGGAATGGATCTATCAATTATTTTTAACAAAAAACAAAAGTTTACACTAAATTGTCCATAGAGGGCAGTATACACTATTTGATGCCATGTTGTGTGTGCGTGCGACAAGACATGGAAGCAGATGATAACATGAGTGCATTCACCTTTTCTCCCAGCTCTTTCTCAAGCTGACTTACAATCATAAGAAGCTGTCTGGTTTTGTCATCAGACTGTACGTTAAGACGACTATATTGCTTCTTCACATCCTCAATCAGCTCCTCCAGGAATTTATTCTGTTCTGGAGTCAGTTTATCCCTGTTGTCGAGTAGGAATTTTTCAGTAGTTCGGATTTCATCGTCCATTGGTTCTTTGTGAGCAATTATTTCCTCTTTAAGAGCCTGTAAGTCAAAGGATAAGGTCAAAGGTTAAGACATACACATATACAGGTTTAGGTTTTGAGCTAACCAATCAATGTGTCCAATTTACTTCATTTCACAAAAAACCACAACAACAAGACCTTGTTTTGAATTGTATTACATGACTTAAATATATTGATGAGAAGTCAATATCCAATTATCACCCTTTGACTATTGACTTGTTAAAATAGGGATGACAAAAAACATACTATAAAGAGAAGCCAAGAAGTCAATATCCAATTATTGCCCTTTGACTATTGACTTGTTAAAATAGGTATGACAAAAAAACATACTATAAAGAGAAGCCAATTATCGCCCTTTGACTATCGACCTGTTAAAACAGGTATAACAGAAACACATTGAGAAGCCAAGAAGTCAATATCGTGTTATTACCTTCTGCTTATTGACCTGTTCTTCTGCAGGTTTCAATTCCCTGGATGGTTCTTCTGGTTTGAGTTTTTCTTCCATGTCATGGATCCAATCCAGAATACCTTCCAAGGAGTCTCGTCTATTGGTCACTTTCCTGACCATATCCAGGGCAGTTTCCAAGTCATCTTCCCTTTCCTTCACGTCTACTCCAAGTCTATCGTATCGTTCATTCACTTCATCCAACTGTTTTCTTACAATTGGGGCTTCTAAAAAAAATTGAACATTGATTCAACTATTATACGTGTTTAAAGAATGAAACTAAACTTAAAAAGTTGTGGTTTTAAAGAACTTGGATTTACTCTTCTCTTAAAAATGTGCCCTGAATGAGGAAATCAACAGAAAATAAAAATGAGGCTGATTTCATCTTTGCCGCATTTTGCCTGCTTAGAAAACCGCCAAAACCCACTCTCACTAAATCTGATATCTGCAACCTTTCAAAAAATAGACATATACAAGTTCTCAAATTTGCTCAGAAGAACTCTGTTTTCCACAAGAGCATGGCATCATTGGTAAATATATATAACTGTGTTTGTAACTCGTACTTAGATAGGTCATGTGATACAAGGTTGGTGAAAATGACTTCTTGCCTGGTACGGCTAACGGGCCCTCCTAAAGTAAGCCCTTCCGCCGTGCAACCTCAGTTTGCAATACCCATATCTGGGCCATAATGCTTATTCAAACATCTCCTTACCTTCGATACGTGGAGCAACCATTTCATCAGGCTGTTCTGGTTCTTTGACTTCTTTACCAGGTTCAGCTAAATCAGTACTTCTGATATGTGGTACACCTCTATGTAAAATATCCCACGTACTAGTAGCTCTGATTACATTCTCACCACTTTCATTAGTTTTATCAATTTTAGGTTTATAATCTTTCACTTCCTTCATCAGAGGCTGTGGCACAGAAAAAAAAATGTGTGTTTGTTTGTTTGTTTGTTTGTTTGTTTGTTTGTTTGTTTGTTTGTTTGTTTGTTTGTTTGTTTGTTTATAAAAATATACATTATACAAACATGTACTTAGCTTGAGAACACCATATTGTAAACCTACCCATTCTCACTTCTTTACCAAGAATGAAAAACATGAAATATGAAGTGACTAAAATGTGTTCTGTATATTAATAGTGTAGTGTAGTATAGTTTGTATCTATCTTAGTAAACCGAAAGTTGGATTACCAGTGTTGTATTTCTCATAGCAAAATTATCTCAGATTGGAATATAGTATAGTATGATGATTTATACTCCAAATCATAGAAAAGAAAGACGTCTCTCTTATAAATATAGGTTTTTTACCTTTTGTTCACTAATTTGTGTCTGGATTTTGTCAACATCATCACCGACAGGTTCCTGTCTGTGTGTCTTGTCCTCCATTTTGTCTAGCCAGGTCGTGACCTCTTTCACAGTACCAGTGAACTGAATCTGAGCTCTCTGCAACTCACGTGTATGCTGAGCCCTGAAAACACAATATTATATATAATTAATTATTCTCACGACACAGTAACCAGATATACAATTCTGGGGTCAGAAATTTTTACTGTGTATTTTATTTTCATGGGTTCACATACACAATAGAAACACACAGTCAACAGTTTCCACACAAAAATACAAGATTTTGGTGGCCACTTCACGAAGCAAGATATACAGCCAAAATATAGCTATAATTGATGAGACAAATATTATCCAGCAATATTTTTCCCTGTTCAACCAAGGAAAATGTGAATGAACTAAGAGGCCTTTGTCACTATAGGTGCAAGAAGAGTAGTGACAATCCCTTAGGTCACGAGCATTTTCCAGCTGAATGAAGAAAAATATTGTGGAATAATATAAAATTATACCTCCTCAAGTATAATTCATGAAAAATCAGGAAAAATAATAGTGGTTTGACTAATATTTTGAGCACTGCAAAAACCAGTGATGTAGACACAGGTTGTCTTTAATATAGAACAACCAGGGTATATTTAGTCCATATTTTCTGAAACAAATACAATAATTTGGCTTTAAGTGAGGAGTTAAGTGGTACCTCTTGGTCAGTGCATCTTCCAAATCTTCCCAGTTTTTGGTGACACTGTTCAAGACATCAGTAACTCTGGTAGTATCACTTGCTTTGGGATCTTTAGTTAGTTGTTGTCCTAGTTGCTGGATAGTCCTGTATAATGGACGTTGTTTCTCTGTCTCGGAGATCAGCTCCTACCCAAGTCAAAATCAGGTTTTACGTTACGACTGATACAATAAAACTATTATACAGTAAGTGTATATTCTTGAAATGAAAACCCATATTCTTATTCAACCAGTTTTTTGTAAATGGAAAAGAGTAAACTGTCTGTTATTTTATTGGAGTTGTTGCATAACAGACGGAAAATCCAGTGAGTTTCAAAAAGTAAGTGTTGACATGATGGGCGAATGGTTACTGTGGCCGGCTAGGAATCTGCCCATTGCAGGTTCGAGCCCTGTCGCTGCCATTTGTTTATGGATGGCTAAAGTCCTTGGGCAAGATTTGAACCACGATTGTGCCTCAGTCAACTCTTAAAGATCATATGAGTAGGTTAATTTTATCATGGACTGCACAAACCAATTCTGTACATACCTCTATTTTCTCATTCCTGTCCGGTACTGAAAACTGAGCCAGTTCCTGTGAGTCTAACGTACGCAGTGTTGGCAACATCCAGTCTTCAAGCTCGTCTACTTTGTCTAAGAAATCTGACAGAGTGTCCAGTCGTCCTTGGAGATAGCTGTCCAGTACTTTAGTCTTCTGGTTCAGTTTGTTATATCTCGTGTTCATGTCATCAATTTTAGGTTTCAAAATCTTGGCTTGTTCTGGGTCTTTGTTGACAGACTCAGTTAGAGAATCAATGCTGGGTTTGTGGTTCTCTATGTCTGTCAGTAACACCTGAAAGAGAGAGAGATATTATGGTCAATTCATCACTTCACATCCAACATAACATTAATTATGTCATCTCACATCACATCATGACAATGCCTAATATCACATTACAAAACACACTGCATCACAAAACACAACGCAGCATACTACTGAAGCACACAAACAGCATACAATTACATCACATACCTTGACACTTCATCACAGCACATCACATCACATCACATCACTCCACATAATACCACACAACACACTACTGTACTGTCACACACAAACGATGTGAAATGAAAACACATACCTTGACATTCTGTTGATGATCTCTCAATGGTTCTTTCTCAACAACAACAGGTGTGTCTCTGTCCAACAGTTCCTCAGTTCTCTCAGCTTCATCCAACCATTTCATGATAGCATCCAATGCATCATTTGTACTCTGGGACTCAGTCAGTGTTGTCTGTAGCACATTGGTTGTAGAGATAGCCTCTGTCTTCAAGTTCTCATAACGTGTAACAACATCATCTACACACACAAAACACAAAATTACAAATTTATTCAGTTTTTTATTTTCAAATATGAACCTTACTTTGCCGTGGTGGAATGTTTGATGCTGAAAGACAGACAATAGTATAATTAAACTGTTATTTGAATCTTATTCCCACATTCATAATCATTCTAGCAATAGAGGGCGCTCTTTCTCACAACACATCTGCCCATAGAGGGCACTGTTCATCACAAAGGCCTATAACACTCACCTACAACCTTCTCAGTTTCTGGTTTCACCTCTGGATGGACCTCGGTCACATCTTTTCCTTTGTCTTTCACTTTCTCCACATCTTTGTTGTGAGCCACAATATCATCACTCAAAGTCTAAAAAAAATAAAATAAAGTAAATTACATCATCGTAAATAATCTATGTCTTGGTATTGATATACATTTCAAGAATGGTCAATTCCAAACACTTACAATGATTGGTCAGTGGACAATTGTGTTCAATTTGTCATCCAATCACAACATACTTTACATACAAGCACTAGGACATTCATTTCAATGATTGGCTGAAAAACAGAAGTTCAAGTTTTGATATTAAAATTAGAATATGTCCTCTATTATTGCTACAACACTAAACTAAAATATGCTTGTGAAAAGTCATTCTTAGTGGATCACAATTAAGTTACCACGGTTTCCCCACCATAACTATGGTACACCGTAATGAAATCTTGGCAACTTCACTGGATTTCAATTTTCATCTCAACTGTACTGGGGTTCCATATCCGGGCTTTAAATGATAACTTTGTTACAATTATTAATACTGTAAGAATTCTAAGTTGCTGATTGGCTGAGCTGCTCACTTTTTCTTATCCAATCAAATATCTCTAGTGTACAAAAGAAACTACAACACTAACCTTCAGCCTATCAATTTTCTCCTTCAGAGGTTCTGGTTCAGATGGGACAGGCTTCTTGTTCTCCTCTGTAATGTCAGACTCAGTCTGTTGTAACCATGGCAATATGTCGTCAACCGATTCCTTGTATGTTGTATGTTTGTCCACTAAGGTGTGAAGTCGTTCTCCATACTGTGTGTATTGGACGGTCAGTTTGTTGTAGCGGACTGTTTGGTCATTGACCTTATCCTTGACAACAGTAGACTCTGGTTCTTCAACATAGTCCTTGTTGAATTGTCTTGGTAACACAGTTGTTCTGAACTCTGTGATTTCTTTCTTGTAGACCTACAAAAAAAATCCCACAAATCAGAAAGTGAAAAACAGAACATGCGGTACGATTTATTACAAAAAAAATCAGAATCAATAACACATGCCTTTTCAACTCCCGAGGCAAACTACACATTTCCATCTTATGTATTCAATGATTCCGACATTACTATAATCTTGCAAGAATGAATGTTTATGGACTCTGGGTTCATAATGGATTCACTTCCAAGAAATATTTTGACTCAGTGAGTAGAAATTTTCATTACTTAGTACATAATCTTATCAGTGGATCCATAAGGCTGGCATAGGATAAATTTTTGGTTCAGGACCAATCCTTTCTTTCGCTCTACCATACAACTGTTTTTCTCACCAAATTTTAATCCTACAATAGCATGAACCTGTAATGAACACCCCTACATATTCACCATTATTTGTATGACCGTATTGTTTTGGCCATCTCCATATCAAACTTGAGGGGTCTCAGCATGACGCTTACCTTTGCTTTTTCAATGACATCTTGTCCAGTACTGTTAATATCATCTACATCTGGTTTGTGGGCCACTACATCAGCTACGAACTCCTCAGCCTCCTTCTCTTGCTGTTCAAGCTCTGGTAGCTCTTTGGCAAGTTCCTCCACCAACTTAGGGAGCCTCTTCTCAGCAGGGACCAACCAGCTTTCAAAGGTTGTAGTCTTCTGGGTGAAAGACTCCACAGTTTTGTCAGCATCGGTGAGACGGTCTACTCGCTTGGTAGTCTCGTCTTGCACCTTGTCATACCTGTCTTTGAGATCAGTGCAGTTCCTTTTCAGTTTTTCAGCATCGATCTCGTCGACGTCTTGACCATAAATGACCAGGAAGTCTTCAGCACCTTTGATGACTTCTTTAACTGGTTCTTCATGTGCTGTGACATCATCAGCTATGCCCTGTGGACAAAGTAAACAAGAATTACTAATCATGAAATGGCATTTAGAGGTAGAAGCAACCTAACAATTTGATAAACTCTGTCGATAGGGATGGGCAATTCATTACTTCTTATCATGCTATCAGAACTGAAATATACATATACTAATCACCAAATAATATGATACACAAGAATAAAAGAATGATCATTAAAGAAAGATTTCCTCTCCCCCCCCCCCCATCTCTCTCTCTCTCTCTCTCTCTCTCTCTCTCTCTCTCTCTCTCTCTCTCTCTCTCTCTCTCTCTCTCTCTCTCTCTCTCTCTCTCTCTCTCTCTCTCTCTCTCTCTCTCTCTCTCTCTCTCTCTCTCTCTCTCTCTCTCTCTCTCTCTCTCTCTCTCTCTCTCTCTCTCTCTCTCTCTCTCTCTCTCTCTCTCTCTCTCTCTCTCTCTCTCTCTCTCTCTCTCTCTCTCTCTCTACACTCCTTCCCTCCCTCATCTAACGCTACTGCCTCACTCAAAAAAGAAACAAAAGACAACAGATACAAATGTTGCTGAAGTCAGTAAATATCAGCCAACCCCCACAATCATATTTTTACTTGTCTAATTAATTGTCAAACTTCTGTAACAGCCTATATCTCAACAGATTTTAAAGTTGTTCACCCTACCTTATTATCGTGTAGTTGTCTACGGATTTCAGTTGGCTCTTCTTTCATTGGTTGTTCTGATCCTAACTGGTGTTCTACTCTTGTCACCCACTTCAAGAACTCGTCAATGTTGTAGGAGAACTTCTTGATCTGAGTTATGATAACCAACTGAGGAGAATTCAAAAAAAAAAAAAGTCAATTTGTCATTTATGAAAAAACTAACATTTTTATGTAACAAATAATGTTCATCTGATGCACTCATAACTTTGAATAGTTTAAACAGAACATTGAGTCAAGTTCAACCTACATATAGAGCCTCTCCTGGACCTGTAGTGTAGACCTGCAGTGTAGATCTGCAGTGTAGACCTGCAGTGTAGACCTGCAGTGTACATCATTCACTGTGATTTGAAGTCTCTCTTTTGAACAGATCTACTTTACATAGCCCAATCACTCAGTCTGGCTGCTAGACCCCCCTCGGGCTATTCTGCTTACTGTACAGGCAATTAAAGGTCACCACTGAGGGTGCTACCCATTTAGAGGTACTCATTACCCTGTGAGCTTTATTCAGCAACTCCCAAAGTACAGAGCCAAATTATGTTATCCAGTATGCTACCTACCCTTCTTTCTTCATAGTCAATCTGTGTCACATCCACATCAAATGGTATTGCTTCAGCTTGTGGTATTTTCTCTCGTTTGATTATCATCTCTTCCCCAAAAGCAGGAGGATAAGCTTGAGTTGGAACTGTCTCCACTCTCTGTATTGTCTCTGACTTTATAACTTCTTCTTCGAATCTAGGAGGGAAAGCTTGGGTTGGAAGTGCTTCCATTCTTTCAATCTTCTCTGGTTTTATGATCGTTTCTTCCTCAACAGCTCGTCTCTTCACATCTGTTGTTATAACTGCACGGGAGGATTCAAGAGTGTGTCTTTCGCCAGGCACTTCCCCAGGTACTGACTCAACAACCATTGTTTCAGACTTCTGTATAACTGTGGTATCTTCTTTGGGTCGTTTCTTAGGTTTTTCACCTGGTTTTTCACCTGCAACCATCTTTTCAGGTTGTCTTTTAACTGGGGCAACTTGTTCGGGCTGTTTCTTTCCAGGTTTGTCACCAGGACGTTTGACTGGTTTTTCATCAGGTCGTTTTTGGACTGGTACATCCCCCTTCTTTGTTTTCTTTTCTACAGGTCGCTTAGCAACTGGCTTTTCTTCTGGCCGTCTTTGAGCTGGTTTTCCTTCAGGCGTCTTCTTTGCTGGCTTTTCTTCAGATTTCTTAATGACTGGTCCCTTCCCTGGTTTCTTGCCTGGAGCTGCTTCTTTTGGTTGTTTCTTCGCTGGTGCAGCTTCTTCTGGTTTTTTCTCATCAGGGACAACTTCCCCTGTTTTCCTTTCGATCACTTCCTGTTTCACAGTTCTTTCCATATACGTTTCTTCTTCATATCTTGTGATGGTAGTTACTTCTTCATCCGGTCTCCTGGCAACTGGAACTTCTTCTGTGGGTCTTATTTCACCAGGTATTTCTCCTGGCACCCTCTCAAGAACCAATTCCTCAGGTTGACTCTCTATAATTATTTCTTCTTCACGCCTTATCTCTCCAGGAACAAACTCTCTTGGTTTTTCCTTCACTAGATCCTCTTCTGTGGGTTTGATTTCACCTGGCGTTCTTTCAGGAATCAACTCCTCCCCTGGCCGTCTCTCATCTGGCATCAGCTCTGTTACTCTTTCTTTGACTGAAACTTCTTCAGTACGTCTGATTTCTCCTGGTGTCTCACCCGGTATCATCTCAAGAAGCACATCCTCAGGTCGTCTCTCAACCGGTATTTCTTCATCAGGTTTTCTTTCCACAGGTTTGACGTCTTCTTCAGTACGTCTAATTTCTCCTGGTGTCTCACCCGGTATCATCTCAAGAAGCACATCCTCAGGGCTTCTCTCAACCGGTATTTCTTCATCAGGTTTTCTTTCCACAGGTTCAACATCTTCAAGTCTTCTTTCTGTATGGACAACTTCTGTTGTTTGTCTTTGAATAACCTCTTCAGTGAAAGTGCGTCTCTCAACTGTTCCAAGGGTGTCAAAATCTACCACATCGAATGGCTTATCCTCACCAGGCTTCATCCAATCTGGTTCTCGTACTGTTCTCTTTTCAGAGGGCTCTTCGCTATCAGGCTCCAGAGCTACAGGGGCAGACCTTACAGTCTCCACTCTTTGTACAGAAATCTTCTCCTCGACAACTGATTCCCAAGCCTTTGGTTCATGTTCTTCTGGTTTAGGCAACTCCTTAGGTTCTTCATCTTTCTCCTGTGGTAACTCCTTAGCTGTGTGTTCATCAACAAGACCCTTGTGGACAGCTTCTGATAGAGGCACTAATTGCCCTGTAGTGTGGTCGATAATACCACCTGTCCTCAACTGCTCTTGAAGGACTTCCTTGGCCAGGTCTTCATCAATTAATCCTCTCCTGATAGATTCTGCTGTTGATAATCTCTCACCAGTTGTTGGGTCAATAATGCCACCTGTACTCAGTTGATCTTGCAGTGACGTCTTAGCTGTGTCTCTATCAATCAGACCTTTCTTGACTGCCTCGGTTATCGGAATGGTTTCTCCCGTTGTCCTGTCAACAACTTCAGTAATAATCTTCCGCTCGCGAGGCTCCTCAGGTCGCTTTTTGTCTACAAGAGTAACAGATTCTCCAGTGGTTGGACTAATACCTGCCTCCTCTCTCTGTATGGTCTGTAACGTTGTCTTCATTTTCGTCAGTGCAGTCTCTGTTGTCACGGTAACTCGTTCGAAACTTGTTCTGAGTTGGTGTACAGTACTCTGTAGTTGCGTTCGCAGTTCAGGCTTCAGTCGGTCTCTGTTGGTCAACTCAAAGGTTTCTGCTTCTTGTAACGTCACAGCTATGACTTGTCTGTAGGCACGAATCTCTTCAAAGATTACCTGAAAAAGAAACAAAATTCCAATTATTTAGTACTTCCAAGGGTCATCAAATTGTACCTGTGGGGGAAAGAGTCAATGTGAGTTCAAATGCCTTTTTGATTTGCAAATAATATTGATTTGTTTTAAGTTTATCAGTAGGTGCTATACTTACTGTGTATTCTTCAACTCTGATGGTGATGAATTCCACAGTTTCCATGGTAACAGTTTCTGTCACTAATTTTGCTTCTCTTGCCTGCACCCATCTCAACTGTGTAGTTAGTTTCTCAAACACAGTGTTGAATTCTTCTCGGAGAACAATCTGTAATGAGACAGGAATAATTGTACACCGATCTTTGTGTCAGAGATTTTACTCAAAGACGTCACAGGGCATGATCCCAAATTTTGATTAAAACAAGAACTTTATTTAATTTACGTGAAAAAAAGATTATTTTTTGTGCACTATATAAAGCAATATTTAATGGTGTCAGTGCACAGAAAGTTATTTATTTTGGCATAAATATGAGTTGAATAAAGTGTCAATCTTTTACAAATAAATGAATCAAACAGTCAATCTATCAATCAATCAATCAATCAATCAATCAATCAGTCAATCAAACATTCAATCAATCAATCAATCAATCAATCAATCAATCAATCAATCAATCAATTAATCAATCACTCAATCAAATTAATCACACCAATCTATCTATCAATTAATATATCAATCAATCAATCAATCAATCTATCAATCAACCTTATTTCTTACCTCTTCAACCTTTGCATACTGCTGATTAGATTTCTTCAAAACAGGTTTGACTTTGACACCCAGTTTCTCGTATTTTGTCTTCAATTCAGTGATCTTCTTTGGGAGTTCTGTTTGTTGTGGTTTCTTCAGTTTGGGTTTATTCTTTTTCAGGAATTGCTCACTTCTTCCTACTGTCTCTGAAATAATGTTGGCTTGTTCCAAGATATCATGATTTATACCCTAAGAGGAACAAGAATGGGTGATAAATACAGATGAAATACCATATCAGTGGGAATCAGTATTTTGTAAATGTTTTGTGCCGAACAGATTACAACCATTGCAGACCAGCTATTTGCAAACCAACTCATACACAATCTATAACTATTATAGTCTCAGTTACCCAGACTTTCACCACTGGGGACTCTTCTATGAGACCACCCCAAACTAGAGTCTGGGGAAACCACGTTCCAACTACCCCGCGATGGAAGTCACACAGTACATTTCTTCCAAGCATAAAAAATGGGTTTACGAGGTCTGTTTGTTGAAATAATGTATCAGTCGCTTGAAAAGTGATAATCTGTAGTGAAGGTACCCAAATCATTCAGCCTGCAATGTTGGATGTGAAGTATTCCCCATGATGCACTGCTCTAGAGGCTACTTCCTGTGTGGGATAGTTGGAATCTCATTTCCTCAGACTCTCATTTCAGGTGTTCTCATAGGCACAGCCCCCAGCGGCGAGAGTCTGGGTAACCAAGACTATAACTATTATTGTGGTATATTGATATAAACTGACAATGGTCTTAATGTTATTACACTCACAGTAGGGTGGCATCTCTGTTGGTAAATTTTACTCAAGTACATTCAACCTCATTCAGTATTTATTACCCTGGTAGTTGAGCCTTCAGTTTACTAAGCTAGAAACAAACTAAAACTATTGTTGCAACATGTTGATACAACAGTGATAAGCTATCGAATGGACACTGGTAGTCTCAGTAGGGAGGCATCTCTGAAAACCAGTTTATTTAGTGTTACATGAACTTGCAGTGCTGTTTTGGGGCTTCCAATGTTTATGCTATCTTGATCACAGGGTGATTAGAATCACACAACAGAGGAACTGCTATCGCCCACTTGTGTAATCTACCACATTGAAGAACAATAGATTTAGTTTGTGTCTATCTTAGTAAACCGAAGGCTGGATTACCAGTGTCGTAATATATCTTGCTTATAGGGTGATTACAATTCATCAACTTAGCTCGCAATTTTTTTTAAACGATGTATCAAGATCAGTGAGACTGATCACAAGGTTTCATGTTGAGATAGTCACAATAAAGATAACACACATGTCACATACACAGTGTCTGCTCTATAGTTTGTTACATTTGTATTTGTATTTCTTTTCATTCTGTTAAAAAATGACCGAAATATGTCAAACAAATACAAATTTCAAAAATTTTGTGCAAATTTCTTTGGGCGGAAAAGTGATTGATCATTCTGTAGAGTCAACCTACCTGTACAAGCACATTATGTATCTTCATTTCTTGAGGTTCTTTGGGCATATCAGCAGGAATCTCTTTGATTTCCTTCTCTTTCACCGTTACCCAGCCTAACTGGTCTTGTATCAGTCGGATGATACGGTTGTACTGTGCATCCACGCTGCCTTTCAAAATCTAATATAGAAATAAAATTGCAAAAAAAATCAACAAAACTAGAAATAATAAACTTCTTATTTGACATTACATTCATGGATAACTCTGATTTTTTGGGAGCTTTTGGTTTTTTGGGGTTTCTTTTTAGGTTTAATGACAGAGTCAATGACAAAATATCAAATTACTGTTGTTGTGAGCATGACAGCAACTTTACTATATAACACAAAGTCTTCACAAGACTAAGAGAATCAAAAAATATGAATACAGACTAGATTGTAGATCAAGAGTGGGGGTAGGTGTTCGAAAACAGGCTTCTGTTGTTATTTTTTTGTTGAGGGAATTACCTACAGTGAGTCAAATACTCTACGTAAAAATATGTAATGTTTGAAAGGGAAATCAAAGAACAAAAGCAATAACTTACATCTCCTCTGTCTTCCAGTCTTTCCAACTGTCTCAGAGCATCTTGGATTTGACGTAGTCTCTCAGCTGATTTGTCAATCAGATTTTCGTAGCCATTTTGAAGGTCTGTAGTTTTGACAGTTAGTTCTTCTCTTTGTTCAGGTTTCAGAGCATCTTTATGATCAGTCAGGAATGTTTCTGTGCTATATAAGATCTTGCTGATTGGCTCTTTGTGATTAGCCACATCTTCCATGAATGCCTGTCATCAGATCATACAGTAATTACATCTTTTGAACTACATGGATCTAAATCGGCCATATTGTTATCAGTCGGCCATATTGGAAAGTCGGCCATATTGGATGGAATGCATCTTATGCTATATATTGATATATTGCCCTAGTCTGTAAGGTATGCCATGACAGGCACCCTCACACATCGGTCAACCTCTTTCACAGATAGAGCCGACCAGTGAGGGCGCAGTGACAGGACATATCTCACAGGCTATATATTGCCTTTGAACCAAATTTGAATAACTGCTCCATGCATATCTATGTTAATAATATATTTACATATAGACACAGACAGAACTCGTACTATAAGCCTCTGAGCAGCATATTTGCCTAACCGCACATACATTTTACATACAGCTATCACAGTTCTGTGAAGTTCATTCACACTTTCTGAAACAGGACTTCCTTCTTATATCGGCCACCGCAAATTTGTTTCTTATCCCATCAGCTTACAGAGAGCAGAAACTGCCAAAAATGTGTTAATTAAACTGAATGAGGGAAGGGGAAGGGAGGGGGGTTGACTATCACAGGCAACAAATTGGCACAACATTTCAGTAGTGTAAATTCAGTATACAAATTAGAAATGTTCAAATTCGTAATTGCTTCTTAGAAAAGGCAATTCCCTTATTACCTTCACCAACCCACCCACCCACCCACCCACCCACCCACATCAAAACTCCCACATGCTAAGGTACATTGATGGAACATTAATATTGATCAAATTATAAATACAGATCATTTTTTAATAAAAGTTTACATTGTAAGTTTGAGAAGTAATTTCATCACTGTGAGATATGAATAAACCTTTCACATAAATGATCATGTGCACCTTTTTTTTTAAATAGTGCGTACGACTAAAATGTAGACAAGACAATGTTATGTTTAGATTTCCATACCAAAAGACATCTCTACAATATGAAATTATCTCATTTCCATGTCAAGTTAACATGATTTAGCAGCTTCCTATTTCAATGACCTTGCTTTTCATAGACACATTTTTACATACATGTATGTATGAAACTAAAACTTAAACACTACTAGCTGGAACGGTTTTTGAAACTATTTTGTTAAATTTCAGTTTAGTTTACTCTTTTTTTTCTTTTTTTACTCGTAATATCGTACACCATGAGATGTATTGAATCCCCTGGGGGTACAAATATTTGCGTAGCTGTACACAAAATATGCAATATATCCATTCCAATTGATTTTTGGGTCCGCACCCAAAAATAAGCACACCAATGAATCATGATTTCAACTTATTACTATATTACTTCTAGATAAAATAGATATCTAATTGACATGTACAATGTTTAATTATTGGTATTTTAACCATTTTTAGTGAATATTTTGTTGGTTGAATTATTCATAATGCATTCATATGTTGATTTACTCATAGTGTATACATATATGTTGATTTATTCATAATGTATTCATATTATGATGATTTATTCATGTTTTCATAGTTAATTTATCATAATGTATTTAAATGTATGTTAATTTTATACATAATGCACTGTAACCTGAAACAAATAAGCAGTTTTATTTTCATCTGATAACAGATGAAATTGAAATAAATAAGTTTAAATTTAATGTATTTCACATACAGGTGTATACCACATTTTACATGTAAAATTCCTTATAAATTTTACAGTAAAATAATAAAACAGTGGCCATAAAAAGAGTTGTTACAGTTTGCAACAAATGATAATTTCATGCACTGAACTCAGATTGAGAACTGGCAACCCATAAACCTGTATCTCTTTCTGTGAAGATTAAACTGCACATTTTATTTCAAGTTTTACAGTGTATTATCAAACTGTGCGAGAAATCTTTATCCAATGCACGATATGAGGCAATTATTATTCATTTATTTTTAAATGTTAATGAGCAGTGTTTTGCTTTATGCAAATTTATGCAAAAATAATGACTCATTATCTTTGGCGAATATTCATCGGCCTCAGGTCATGCACTGTATAGAAATCTTGCATCAATTCTCCACACTTCCTTTACTACACAAATACCAAATATTTTGTTCACAAACTACAAAGACAACATAACCATGGTAACAACATGACATGACAGAACATATTTTATTTAATAATTAGGATATAATTTTAGTGATTTTAATAAGACGAGACACAACAGAAATGGTTTAGTACCACGTACCTCAGAGTCAAGCAATACATTCTGTGATAGCACAGAAAGCAAGACGAGGAAAATGGAGAAGAAAAAAAATAAAAACATAACATTCAGATTTCCAGGCTGTCATTAGTCAAGGAATCATTTCTCATGCAGAGGTTAAAGGTCATTGCATGTTAATGATTATTTTGTTATGATCAAGAGGAATGGAAAAAGGAACACACAAACAAATAGTACCAACACCCTAGATAAGATTATGGGATGCACTCATGATATGCAGATAAGAGTTGTCCAACATTCCTCTTCATTTGCCCCGAAAAATTTGTTTTCTGTCTTTACATAATTCTTTGATGTCTCCCTAATTTGAACCTTCATGTGAGTTTTGATTCAGCTGAAAAGGCTGATAAAAACATGAAATACTGCCAATAGGTTGGTTGATAATAATTTTAGTTCACCTGTCGAACATTCAACGTATCAAATACAGTAAACATTATGAATGCAAATTTGATTATTTGTGAGATTTCACTAGCTCCCTCAATGATGTAACTCTCACACTTTTCTCTAGCCTAATTACCCCCAACTTTGGTGTTCTGTGAATCCTTGATCCAAAAAATAAGTTCCTTGACTTTCTTCATTTTTTGGGCTTTTATTATGGGATAAAATTCTCAACTTTTAGCCATTCACTTTCAAAGTACTGTACAAACACTTCATGATGTTCTAATAAAAGGATGAAGTCCAGTGAATCAGAACCTCATGCAGTTGCATTATTTTAATCATAAAATTGAAAATTCGTCAAAAATGAACAGAATTTGTCAAACTAGGTTGGCGTCCTAATTTTGCCCCA